>NW_015388238.1:46532-67396 GCF_001527695.2 Protobothrops mucrosquamatus | reverse complement strand
ACCTGCTGGTCAATTTTTATCTAGGTCAAACCTATCCAGGTCTTTCAATTTCCCTCTGTAGAATTGTAGTTTCTACACTGCTGATTGTCTTTATTGCCCTTTCTCAGACCCTATTATCTGTGAAGCCCTCTTGGGGTGTGGTCTCCGGAAGTGGACAGTTCTTCAGGTGATGTGTTCTTCAAAGCCTCTTTTTCTTCCAGGTTCTGAATCAGCTGGAGGCGTGCGGCATTGTAGCAACTGTCCACATCAGTGCAGCTGGCTTTCCAGTTAGGTAAAGCTACTCCAGAGTTTGCTTTTCTTTTCGTCATTTGTGATTAACCTGACTTGCATTTTTCCTGCATTTTTCTCTCATTGCCCTAATCACATGTGGAAATGAGATAATAGATGATTTATATCAGTGGTGGCGAACCTATGGCATGAGTGCCAGAGGCGGCACTCAGAGCCCTCTCTGTGGGCACGTGCGCCCTCGCCCCAGTCCTAGGCCTTCAGCTGGGTTTTATAAAACCTTTTTGCTTTAGGCCTCCGCCACCGTGTGCAAAAAAAAAAGGTTCAATCAATCAGTCAATTTCAACTTCTCGCGGGGAAAAAAAAGATCTTGCAAAGTTGGAATTGATTGATTGAACTTTTTAGTCCCACCCAGTCTGCCGTTCCTACCGCAGCCACGCCTACCCAATGGGCCACACCCACCCAATTGGCCACACCCAGCCAATGGGCCACACCCACCTGGCACCCGATGATGCATAAGTGGGTTTTGGGTTGCAGTTTGGGCACTCAGTCTCTAAAAGGTTCGCCATCACTGATTTATATACTTAATTATCGGTCATCTCATTCCCAAACATCATCTGTTGGGTTGTGGGTGGGGGGAGAGGATCCCCCCCCCGTTTCTTTTCTTTTCTTTTTATAAATAAAATTCCCTGCAAGCCAAACCCACACAATAGATGTAAGGAAGTTTCCAGCAGCTTTCTGCTCTTAAGGTATTTATTTGTTATTTGCAGGTTGGGTAATTGGGTTTTACTTTACACTAGAGGCCTTTTGTTTATATCCGAATTAACCCTAGAATTAATGTGGCTCTTTGGCTACATTACTCACATAACATACAGCAAGTTTCAGTTGATATTCCTGATAGCATCAAAGAAAGCTATTAGTTTACTACTGGTAATTTTTCTAAGTATGTACTATTTTGTACTTCTGCAATTGTTTGGGGGATTCTCTCCAGCCTGCGGGTCCCATTTGCAACATCCTGAACTTTAGAAATAGAACTATTTAAAGCAGCTTCTAGGTCCGTGGTGGTGAACCTATGGCACGCATGCCACAGGTGGCACAGAGAGCCCTCTCTGTGGGCATGCGCACCATCGCCCCAGTCCTAGGCCTTCAGCTGGGTTTTATAAAACCTTTTTGCTTTAGGCCTCCGCCGCCGTGTGCAAAAAAAAAAGGTTCAATCAATCAGTCAATTTCAACTTCTCGCGGGAAAAAAAAAGATCTCGCAAAGTTGGCATTGATTGATTGAACTTTTTAGTCCCACCCAGTCTGCTGTTACCACCAAAGCCACGCCCACCCAATGGGCCCCGCCCACCCAGTGGGCCACACCCACCCGGCACCCGATGATACATAAGTGGGTTTTCGGTTGATCAAACCCATGAGCCAGAGATTTTCCAAACGGTAGTGACAAGATCCAACTGTCTAAGAAACTAAACCTTAGGGAGTAACGGGTTCCTATGTAAGTAACAATTTTATTTATTTTCACATCATTATTGATGGGGATACGTAGAGGGAAATAGTATCGGTCCAGGAAGTATTTACGGTGTAAAGAGTCCCGACACTCTTAAATTTCTTTTAGGAGGACCAGGAAAGGTCCATCTTTAATCAGAGCCAGATGCAAAGGAGTAGCTGAAGAATCAGGGTGGGGGTGGGGTATAGGAATGGCGGGGTGGGGGTGGAGAGCAAGAAAGTAAAAGAGAAAGTTACGCTTCTGCAATTCATTTAATTACATCTGTTGGACATATCAGTTGCATATGGTTAGTCCTCAACTTACAAGCATTCATTTAGTGATCGTTCAAAGTTATAATGGCACTGAAAAAAGTGACTTATGACCGTTTTTCAGCGTCCTCCCAGTTAGGGGATCAAAATTTGGGTGCTTGACAGTTGGCAAATATTTATGACAGTTGCCCTGTCCAGAGGTCATTGAACCTAGAACTAAGGAGAAATTTCCTGACAGTGAGGACAATTAATCAGTGGAACAATCTGCCTCCAGAAGCAGTGAATGCTCCATCACTGGAGATTTTTAAGAAGAGACTGGACAACTATTTGTCTGAAATGGGATAGGGCAGTGATGGCGAACCTTTTAGAGACCGAGTGCCCAATAACTTGCCCTGCCCCCACTCCACACCCTGCCCCACCCACACCCTGCCTGCCCGCAGGGCCACTTACTGCCTCCAGGGCCCGCCCAGGCAGCCCAGCAGCACCATTGCGGCCATGCCCTCTGCCTGTGCCCTGCAGCATCAACTGTGTGCGATGGGGCATGAGGGCAGAGTCTTGTCTACGATGCCTGGCTGCCATGTCCTTGGCTGCGCTGCTCCGCGTGGACCACGCTCGGAGACGACTCTCCTCCAGGGCGACTGCTGGGAGGAGGCAAGGCTGGGGCAATGGCATGTGTGCTCACAGAGAGGGCTCCGAGTGCCGCCTCTGGCACGTGTGCCATAGGTTCGCCACCACTGGGATAGGGTTTCTTGCCTGAGCAGGGGGTTGGACTAGATGACCTCCAAGGTCACTTCCAACTCTATTATTGTTGTTGTTGTTATTATTATCAACCTTCCCAGCTGGCTTCCGACAAGCAAAGTCAATGGGGAAGAATCATGTGGCCGCTTTAATCACCACATGGTTCACTTAACAGTTGTGGCAAAAAAGGTCATAAAATGGGGCAAAACTCATAACTGCCTTGCTTAGCAATGGAAATTTTGGGCTCAGTTGTGGTCGTAAGTCAAGTATCAACGCTGCTAACATCGGATGTTCTTGCTTTGACAACAGATGGAAGTGTAGCCATCTTTTTCCCTTTCACTTTTAGAGTTAGATGATGCTGGGAGGGGGGGATGTGAATGAGAGTCCAGCTAGACATAACAACACTAAACTTAGTGTGAGAATCAAGGTTATTGACCCCAGAGCTGATAAAGAATTGGTGGGCTGGAGAACTGGAGAGGAAGCCCGAGCTTCAAGCTAATTGGGGGATGTGATTTATGACTGTTAATTGGAGGAGGGAATTATGCTTTGGTACTATGTGCCCAGGAGAGGGGAAATCAGTTTTTGGCTTCGGTTATGTAGTGCCAATATTATGCTACTCGAATAAGGTAAACAATGCCTCGAAGTTCTTTTAAAGAGTTTCATCTGTCGGAACCATGACATCAAGGACTACCTGTATACAGGTAGTTCTTGACTTATAACCAATCATTTAGGAACCGTTTGAAGTTATGACACACCTTTGCAAGGCTACTTAAAACCAGGATTTGAAATTCTGACTTTTCTCTCCCCACCCCCCCCCCTTGGGCCACGTGATTACCGTACATTTGGGGTGTTTGGCAACTGGCCTGCATTGATGGTCATCTGCACTGTCCCACAGTCATCATGATTTACATTTGTTGCCTGAAACCAGCATTCGCTTCTGGTTTCCGGCAAAAAAAACCCCACTGCTGACAATGGATTCACTTAACAACCATCAAAAAAAGGGTCATAAAAACAGGCATCGTCCCCTGGTGACCTATTTAACAACTGACATGACTTATTACCATAATCCCAGACTCAGTTATGGCAGTAAGTTGAGGACTCTTTGCATAGAAGTATACAGTATTGGGTTGTGCATCAGATCAATTTTTCCCCCCTACTGTTTTCCTGGCAGGGTTTCCTTTGGAAGCTTTTTAGAACGTTACAGGCTGCTGAAGAAATTAAAGGAACAAAATCTGAAAGCCACATCCAGTCAAGAAAATGGCTTTTGGCCTGTTGCAGGGAACGGTAAGTTCTTTAAGGTTGCATCTTCTGGTAATAGCATGGATTATCTCTAATACTAATTGACTTTTATCAGCTTGGGGTGTTCAAGGCCTTTAAGCTTCTCTTCCTTTTTTTATGTTTTGTTCACTTTCTTTGCTCTTTACATTCCTGCCTCTCCTTTTGAATGTTCTGAAACATTAGTGAATTTGCAGATTGTAGAAGTCATAGACTATCTAGTAGCATGTATGGAATACAAGCAGAATAGGTTTCTGGTAAAAAAAATCTAACCTCTGGAAAAATATAGCCAAATATGTATGAATTCAGAGATGGCCACTTGAAGAATTACACTTACAAATAAATCAGTGGTCCCTTTTGGTAGGGAAGTAGATCTCATTTATCATTCTTTTTTAGAAAAATAAGCCCCTAACATTCTAATCTGGGAAGGGTTATTGAGCGTTTGATTTGGTTTCTTATGTTTTTGTTGTCAGCAAATTAAATGAATTGCCCGTTATCTTTCCAACTTTTTGGTTTGGGTTTTGGTTTTCCTAGTTCTCCTTGGATTCTTCTTCCACTCTTGACCAAACTTGCTTCTCTCTACGGCAGCCTCTCTCTCTCTCCAAGCAACACACTTCACCCCTCTCTCCTTGCTTTAGCAGAACAAGGCTGGCTAGTAGAGGTAAGCTTAGATTAGAATTTCCTTGCCACGGGCCAGACCACATGGGTTGGTAGCACCCATTCAAACAGGAGGGGATGTTGTGTGGTGTTTTGCAAGCTCCAGCCAAGCCCAAGGGCCACTTCCAAGTCTGGTTGGGTAGAAAGCAGCTATGGAGAAAACGTGAGAGGAGGGAGGTTGGTGGGTATTCCATAGTTCTTCCATCCATGTATGGTAGGGGAACCTACTCTCCTACAGATGTTGGGATTCTCATTGCCCATCCAACATGGCTAGCCGTCACTCACGATGGAAGGTGTAATCTCAACAAAATTGGAAGGCTGATTTTCTAACTCAGCCGTGGAGCTCTAAGGGGCCATTCTCTCAACTTAGTGAGATAAAATGTATGTTTTTATTTGTGGTTTTTATTGATGTGTAGTGTGCACTGGGGATAGCATTCAATTTCGTTGTGAGATACACAATGACAATAAAGATATTCTTCTCTACTCTACTCTACTCTACTCTACTCTATTCTTACTCTATTCTACTCTATTCTACTCTACTCTACTCCTATTCCAGTGACGGCGAACCTTTTAGAGACCGAGTGCCCAAACTGCAACCCAAAACCCACTTATGCATCATCAAGTGCCGGGTGCGTGTGGCCCATTGGCTGGGCATGGCCCATTGGCTGGGCGTGGCTGCGGTGGTAACGGCAGACTGGACGGGACTAAAAAGTTCAATCAATCAATTACAACCTTGCAAGATTTTTTTTTCCCCGCGAGAAGTTGAAATTGACTGATTGATTGAAACTTTTTCTTTTTTTGCACACGGCGGCGGAGGCCTAAAGCGAAGGCCTAGGACTGGGGCGATGGCGCGTGTGCCCATAGAGAGGGCTCTGAGTGCCGCCTCTGGCACCCGTCCCATAGGTTCGCCACCACTGTCCTATTCTATTCTATTCTATTCTATTCTTATTCTTATTCTTATTCTATTCTATTCTTATTCTACTCTATTCTGCTCTACTCCTATTCTATTCTATTCTATTCTAATATTATTCTACTCTACTCTACTTTACTTATTCTTATTCTACTCTACTCTACTTCTGTTCTATCCTATCCTATCCTATCTCACAGAACTGTTGTGGATAACTGAGCCAGCAATTATTCTCGCAAGTCATGACTGTTGTTAAGCAGGTGACACACCTGGTTTTATGATCGTGTTGGCATCTGTCATAAAGCAAATGCCATGGTCATGAATGCCAGTTTCTGGGGGGGGGAATCATAAATTATGATCACGTGATTACAAGATGCTGCAAATGGCCAAAATATGGTCACATGATAATGGGGGGAGAGGGAGAAACAGCCATTGTAACTTTGAATCCAGGTCATAAGTCCCTTTTTCGGGGTCTGTTGTAACTTTGAGCAGTCACTATGCAACCAGTCATAAGTCAAGGTTACTACTTGTAGATTCAGTAAAGAAGACAGGATCCACAAACGTTGCACCCATTCCATGCTGGAAGGGAAAGATTGTGTATGTTTAAATCTCAGAGCCTCATCTGCTTTGCCATTTCCAAGGCGTTTTAATTAGTCCTGTTTTATTTAGCACTTGTTAGGTACAAGCCCATGTAGTTTGGCCCACAGTGACTGCTAATATTTTAAAACATTTTCATGATTTTTTAAAATTCTTTTAACAGGCAAATCAGGGACTCCTCCTGTAAAAGAAGAAGGTGACATTTTGCAGTCTGAGGTCCAAGATATCCTTCAGCAAGTGAAACCCAGTAATTCTTCCGTCAAACCTGGAGAAACCAGATCACACAATCTATCAATGTTTTGTGGCAAGACCAAAATATTTTTGACCAGCTCCATGGTAAGAAGCATCCAGCAAGTTCTGGAAAGGAAAGGAAAATGTTGGCTGGGGGTGGAGTCATGCTGATTTTTGCCAAGATAGAATTCTGTAACATCGAAGGTTTCTAGCCCTCATGAGGATACATGAAACACAGGACTGGGAGATGGAGGCAAAGCGCTTTGGTGACTTAGGTTCAGGTCTCCCCATTCTTCCTCATCTCCACCTGCCTTGAATGTGGGGAGAAAACGAAATCATTTTGATTGGCATAACTGTTTTGTAAACCAGAAAAAAGAGGATGAAGTTTAGCCCTGAGCATGTAGCCTTGACTCTTGTAATAATAATAATAATAAAGTTGGAAGGTACCTTGGAGGTCATCTAGTCCTTTTTCATGAGGCAATTGGACTTTCTTGTTTTTAATAAGAATAAGAAAGTTGGAAGAGGCCTTGGAGGTCATCTAGTCCAACCCCCTGCTCAGGCAGGAAATCCTATATACCATTTCAGACAAATAGCTGTCCAATCTCTTCTTAAAGACTTCCAGTGTTGGAGCATTCACAGCTTCTGGAGGCAGGTTGTTCCACTGATTAATTGTTGACTCTGGGGGAAAATAAGGGTGTATGTGTGTATGTGTCAGGATAATAATTTAATAGCTAAACAGCTTATGTAATGGGGTAATGCAATGTAAGGTGGATGATGCAATAATAGGAATGACTCAGCAGGTGTGTGTATCCCTTTAAGAGCCTGAGTATAAAAGGGAAGGCTTTTTGCTGCTGTGTTCTCTCTTGTCCATTTCCTGCTCTAACTGCTGTGTATTGGAGTTTGCTGTTTCACCACCTGTATGTATTTTATTTCTAGTGTATATTTGTAGATATAGTGTAATATAAGCCACCATTTAATACAAACCACTGTTTATTTACTCCTGGGTTACCTCAGCGCAATAAGACTGTGCATGCTCTGACAGTATGTGTGTAGGAATTTGTTTTGGCTACAGCCGGGTCCAACAAGAAAATCTTTTTTTTTATATTCTTTTTCATAGCTGGAGCTTCTCGAATTCCAAAGGGCTTCTATCTTATCCGAGAAAGCGTACTGCATCCAGTGCTTTTGGAGAAGGTTTAGGAGGAAGAAAGTGGCCAGGCAGAGATGGTCTGCAACCATCATCCAATCAGGTGAGGGGGAAAGCTTATATACTGAGAGGTCTGGAAGAACTTCTACATGTCCTTTGAGAGAGGAGACAGAGCTCAGAGTGAAAGGTTTGCTTTGCAGGTTCAATCCCTGAAATTTCAAATTAAAGGGACCAAATTAGGGAGAAGCCTCCTTTCTCCCACTGGAAAGTCTTAAAAACACTGGAGGTTTTTAAGAAGAGACCAGACAACCGTTTGTCTGAAACGATGCCGGATTTCCCGCTTGAGCAGGGGGTTGGACTAGAAGACCTCCAAGGTCCCTTCCAGCTCTGTTATTCTGTTATTTCCCCAAGTCCCAAGAAAATCAGAAAGGAGCCATTTGTCCTAGTACAGTGGTGGCGAACCTATGGCACGCGTACCAGAGGCGGCACTCGGAGCCCTCTCTGTGGGCACATGTGCCATTGCCCCAGCCTTGCCTCCTCCCGTGACCCACTCCTCACCAGCAGCCCCCCTGGAGGAGAGTCGCCCCCGAGTGTGGCCCATGTGGAGCAGCGCAGCTAAGAACATGGCAGCCAGGCAGCGTAGACAAGAATCTGGCCTCACGCCTCATCGTGCACAGTTGATGCTGCGGGGCGCGGGCAGAGGGTGTGGCGCTGCTGGGCTGCCTGGGCGATCGGTGGGCCCTGGAGGTGGTGAGTGGCCTTGCGGGAAGGTGGGGTGGGGGCAGGGCAGGGGGGTGGAGCAGGGCCGGGGCCAGTTTTTGGGCACTCAGTCGCTAAAAGGTTCACCGTCACTGTCCGAGTATAAGAGAGTTGCTATTTGTGTCCCACTAGCACAGTGGTTTCCAACTTGAGGCAACTTCACGTTGTGTGGAATTTCAAATCCCAGTCAGCATAACTGACTGGGGAATTCTGGGAGTTGAAGTTCATGAGTCTTAAAGTTGCCAAGGTTGAGAAAGATTGCTTCTAGCATGTATATTTTTTTTCTCTTCTTTTGGTAGCTGTTCGCCAGTGGTTAACTAGGAAACATTTCCAGAAGTTACGTAAAGCTGTTAGGATTATAAAACAGGCCTGGAAGAAATGGAAGGTAAGAGAAACAAGTTTGACAAGGTAAAAAAAATCATCCAGGTGTTTGTTTGTTTTTTTTGAAAACTGGAAACAAAAGGAGGTGCATGCTGCAATTCTGGGCAAAGACCCAAGCAAGCGGGGTTTTTTTAAAGTGTTTTTCAAGAGTTTCTAGTCCTTATGACTGCAAATGCATTAAAACATGTTGGTGAAGAGTCTAAAAGAGTTTGGGTGGAGGCATTGACAGAACTGGAGGCTTTCCTCAAAATGATGCAGACAGCATCATAAAGAATTGCACTGTTGCAACTTCAAATGGTCACTAAATGAGTGATTATAAGTCAAGGACTACCTGTAATCTCTTTTTTTTAATGATTGCATACTTGAGATTAGGCAGCTGTACTGCTTCCAGATTATTTAATCCAGAAGAGAAATAAATCTTCCTGTCATGGCTCCGATAGACGAGACTAGTAAAAGCAGAATTCCAAGGCAAAAGGTTTCCTTATTAAAGAATGTGTTTATTGGCTACAAAGTATCGGCACAGTCAAAAATGAAACCAAGTTTGGAGTTCCCTCCCAGATGTTACAATGTTACAAAGTTGAACCCCCCCACTCCAGCACTATGTAATCAACTACGTTCCCCAATAAAATACTTCAGCGAGCTTTCTAACGGAGGATTCAGCCCGCCAAACATCAGGCAGCAATGACCTTGGTTCCCATGGGACAAAATATTGTTTAGACCAGGGGTAGGCAACTTTGGCTCTTTTATGACTCGTGGACTCCCAGAATTCCTGAGCCAGCCATGCTGAGGAGAAAGGGAGAGGTAGCCATGCTAGCTCAGGAATTCTGGGAGTTGAAGTCCACGAGTCATAAAAGAGCCAAGGTTGCCTACCCCTGGTTTAGACTAACTTTAAAACCACTCATCCCTCCTCCCTGTACTGCGGCAACCGAAAATGAAACAAAAATGGCTTCAGCCAAGATCATTGCAATGTTGTTGTTTTTTTAAATAAATTTTTATTAATAATACAAAAGTAAAAACACATTGGACATAGATATGACGTCACTGGTTCCATACATCTTCTGACATTTTACAGTAGTATTAGTACTCATATAGACATATAGTTCTTGAGCTTTGCTCACTATTTATAATATAATATTAACACTTTTTCCCTTATTTCTGTATATCTATTTATCTTTTAAATATACATTTGTCTATAATCTATATTTTATTCTAGCACTATACATTTATCTTGGCTACCCTCTTATTGTCTATCCAATCATAAAATTGGTCCCAGATTTTGTAGTACTTAGTTTCACTTTTATCCTTGAGTTCCCATGTAAGTCTATCCATTTCAGCGCAATTGAAAATTTTCAGTAATATTTCCTCTTCAGTTGGAGTATCTTTCTCTTTCCATTTTTGAGCGAAGGCTATTCGTGCCGCTGTTACTATATGCCAGTGGTGGCGAATCTATGGCACGGGTGCCAGAGGCGGCACTCAGAGCCCTCTCTGTGGGCACGCGCGCCGTCGCCCCAGTCCTAGGCCTTCAGCTGGGTTTTATAAAACCTTTTCGCTTTAGGCCTCCGCTGCCATGTGCAAAAAAAAAATAAAAGGTTCAATCAGTCAATTTCAACTTCTTGCAGGAAAAAAAAAGATCTTGCAAAGTTGGAATTGATTGATTGAACTTTTTAGTCCCACCCAGTCTGCCGTTACCACTGCAGCCACGCCCACCCAATGGGCCACGCCCACCCAATGGGTCACACCTACCCAATGGGCCACACCCACCCGGCACCCGACAATGCATAAGTGGGATTTGGGTTGTAGTTTGGGCACTCAGTCTCTAAAAGGTTCGCCATCACTGCTATATGCAGTAGTAAATAATTTGTATCTTTCTTATATTTTCCTTCTATAATTCCCAATAAAAATAATTCCCGTTTGGCCTCTATTATCTATTAGCAAAATTTAAGATCATTGCAATGTTGATGCTTCCCTTTCTCAAAGATGACTTGGTGGATAAATCGGAGTATTTTTTCTTTTCTTTTCCGTAGACCAAGATGGCTGTGATAGCTGCAGAAGAACTGGATGGCATGGAAGAACATCCCTCTCTCCTCGGAAAAGCTGCTTCCTCACGCCAGGCTGCTAAAAAACTGGACGGGTCCTGGCCTCTGAATTCCATCATCCACTCCTGGCCTCTCAGTCTTGTTCTATCACGCGCCCCGACGACACTTGGGGGGCTCCAGAGAGACCTTGCTCTCCTAACGTGCCTCCAAGTCTTAGAGAAGGTGAGCTGGACCAAGGCGGAGACCAGGCTCCCAGTCGTAGGTGTCAGCTCCATCCGAGCTCCTCCACAGGTAAGGACGATTGTTACACATGCTTCCAGGTTTGGCTTAAGAGTTTTGCTCACTTACATGCTCACTGTTGTGGCTCCGTCTTGTGAGCCCCTTTTATCGGAGGAAGAAGGCTCCGAACATGAAGGAGAGGAGATGGCTAGGCCTCCCTCTCCAGGACCTTCCTCTTTGGCAATGCCTCAGATGTCTTCCGACAGAGAAGAGATTGACCAGGAGCCAGGTGGTTCAGAGATTGGCCAGGAGCCCGGTATTTCTCAGATTGGCCAGGAGCCAGGTGTGTCGGATAATGAGGAGAAGTTGTGGCTGGATCCACGCCAGCGTAGAAGCAACAAGCGTGCCCAGCAGAAAAAGAGACGTGCCACAGATTAAGCTGAGTCACTGGACCACACCCCACAGGCTATAAAAGGGTGGTGGTGGCCATTTGGTGGAGACACTGCCTGTTTTCGACTTAGAGACCGTTTCATCACACGACACCAAAATTTGACACACATAACAAAAACAAAGACCCACAAACCTCATTTTCCAGAACCGTCCGTCGATGCCTCGACGACGGTTCAAAGATATCGGTGAAGTGGTGTCTGGAGAAGTCTTTAAACCCTCGGCTGGCTGTTTGGGTGTGTGGGTTGGAACGGGGACAGAACACTCACATCCCTTGAAAACAGCCAGG
Organism: Protobothrops mucrosquamatus; assembly: GCF_001527695.2. Classification (NCBI taxonomy): domain Eukaryota; kingdom Metazoa; phylum Chordata; class Lepidosauria; order Squamata; family Viperidae; genus Protobothrops; species Protobothrops mucrosquamatus. Next base: position 55,739 of record NW_015388238.1, on the reverse strand, counting down.
CTTAAATCCTTTTCCGCCAAACACTGAGGCACCACCAATTTTTATTTTTATTTTTAATATATGGAGACCCAGTGAATGTAAAATAATTCCCATGTTAGCCTTTCCTAGCATAGTATAGGTCAGGGATAGGCAACCTTGACTCTTTTAGGACTTGTGGACTTCAATACCCAGAATTCCTGAAGCAGCCATGCTGACTCAGGAATTCTGGGAGTTGAAGTCCATAAGTCATAAAACAGCCAAGGTTGCCTTCCCCTGGTATAGGTAGTCCTTGATCTATGACAGCGGGGAACCGAATTTCCGTTGCTAAGCAAGACCCATTCTTGAGTCGCACCCGATTTTATGACTTTTTTTTTTGCCACGGTTGTTAAGTGAATCACTGTGGTTACAAGAATCACGCAGTTGTTAAGCGAATTCAGCTTCCTTCATTGATGTTCGTTTTCGGAAGCCGGCTGGGAAGGTGGCAAATGGCAATCACGTGACCCGGAGATGCTGCAACCATTATAGATGCATGCCGGTTGCCAGGCACCCGAATTTTGGTCATGTGACCATGGGGATGCTGAGGTGGTTGCAAGTCACCTTTTCCCATGCTATTATTATGACTTCAAAAAGTCGCTAAGCAAATGGTTTGTAAGTCAAGGACTACCTGTAGCTGTTTTATCTTACGGAATATGTACATATATATGGAGGCTACTGGACTAATTAGCTGGCCCCACCACCCCTCCGTGCTTCCCAGTCCCCCCCCCTTCGCCCATCTTTTTTTAATTTCACATTATTGTACTTCCATTCTGTATTGTTTTATTCTGTTACCGTATATTTACGAGTCACCCAGAGTAGCCCCATGTAACGATGGGGGTCAAATACATTTAACGTGAATATATCCACATAAAATAATTAAATAGATCGCACGCTTGCTGTTATCACTGGGCATTGTTTTAGAAAAGTATGCTAGCTGTGCCCCAGTTTGTCTTCACTGTAAATAACCATCTAAATGGCTTCATGTTTTATGGCGTTTTGCAATTATTGTCTTTTTTTTAAATTTGTATAATGGCTTGGTAATCCAGTATCTTTTTTTCCCCCCCTCAGGGCTCCATCAAGTTCCACTGCAGGAAGTCCCCGCTGCTTTATGCCAACACCAGGCCATACAGCCACAGCTGCATAGTGGCTGGGTTCAACCAGATTCTCCTTGAGCAGTGTGCAATACCTTGAGTCTGCAAGGGTCCTTTGGGATCCTTGATCTGCCCTGTATTTATTGCTCCTGGTAATATCTTCTTCTTAGGCTGCTTCCTGGAGGACTAGAAAACTTAACTTAAGCACTTCTTCCACATAAAGAAATGGTCTAAAACAGTGTTTCCCAACCTTGGCTGCTTTAAGAGGTGTGGATTTCAACTCTCAGAATTCTGGGAGTTGTAGTCTACACATCTTAAAGCAGCCAAGGTTGAGAAGCACTAGATGCAGAAGTAGAGTCCTGGTCCACTCATTCAATCCATCAATTTATTAAAATAAATTGTACTCCTTTTCCCCATTTGATGTTTTTTTAACGGCCACATAATTATATTCATTTATTACCAAAGTCACCATTTTAATGTAGCGAGAACTTTATATTTTCAAAAAAAAAATTCTACCACGCTTTGTCGGTGTTACCAACATAATGAAGAAAAAGCTCAAGGCCCTGGGCATTTTTAAAAAACAAACAAACATATATATAAAGAGTTATTTTAAAATTTTCTTGTGAGATGCAGCTGTTTTGTTCAAAATATTTCTTAAAATGTCAGGGAAAAGAATAAATAAATTATTAAAAGGCAGAGGACAAAACAATAGTCTCCGAGCACTCTTCCCAATTTCTGGGTTACATTATATATACTGTATAAATTAAGATGTAATAAACGTNAAACAAACATATATATAAAGAGTTATTTTAAAATTTTCTTGTGAGATGCAGCTGTTTTGTTCAAAATATTTCTTAAAATGTCAGGGAAAAGAATAAATAAATTATTAAAAGGCAGAGGACAAAACAATAGTCTCCGAGCACTCTTCCCAATTTCTGGGTTACATTATATATACTGTATAAATTAAGATGTAATAAACGTGAGATTGTTATAAGTCTTGTGGGTTTATATTCTTACTTCATTGGTTTTACATTCCAGAAGTAAAATAATAATAATAAAGTTGGAAAGGACCTTGGAGGTCATCTAGTCCAACCCCCTGCTCAGGCAGGAAACCCTATACCAGGCATGTCAAACTCACGACATCATGTGACGTCGCCCAATGTATCGGGCCGGTTTTACCATTGCCGGCAATGGGATGGGCGCGGCTTCTACGTGATGCGTCCGGCCCGTGGGTCGGCAGTTTGACACCCCTGCCCTATACCATTTCAGACAAATGGTTGTCCAGTCTCTTCTTAAAAACTTCCAGTGTTGGAGCATTCATAGTTTCTGGAGGCAAGTTGTTCTGTCAGGAAATTTCTCCTTAGTTCTAGGTTGCTTCTCTCCTTGATTAGTTTCCATCCGTTGCTTCTTGTCCTGCCTTCAGGGGCTTTGGAGAATAGCTTGACTCCCTCTTCTTTGTGGCAGCCTCTGAGATATTAGGAGACTGCTATCATGTCCCCCCTCGTCCTTCATTAAACTAGACATACCCAATTCCAACAACTGTTCTTCATATGTTTTAGCCTCCAGTCCCCTGATCATGTTTGTTGCTCTTCTCTGCACTCTTTCTAGAGTCTCAACATCTTTTTTTACATCGTGGTGACCAAAACCGGATGCAGTATTCCAAGTGTGGCCTTACCAAGGCATTGTCAAGTGGTATTAACACTTCACGTGATCTTGATTCTATCTTAAATCTTAACTCTCCTTCCATTCCCAGGTAATATAAAATCAGGCCAACATTCAAAAAGTAGACTTTATTAAAGAATAAAAGCATCTTTCTCCCTTTCAAAACCAGCCACTTTCTGAAACCGACAAGGATTTGTAGTTCAAAAAAATTCTGCTTGTGAAAATCACACACACACACACACACACCATGCCTGGATCAACAGTTCTTGGAAGCAGCCTGGCCCATTCTGTCCCAAGGGATTCTAACACAGTCAGCAGTACATAAGACAAAGTATTTCCAAATTTCCTAGCTGTCTTCTCCAGGGCTGGAGAAACCTCTACTTAACTCCACTAGACATTTACTCTGGAGTTTCCTTCTCTTCCATCTCCGACTCGACAATCCTTAGGCAACAATCTGCAAACTCCGCAAAGACCGGTTCCTGCATATATTTTCTCATGAGAACGCTCTTGTCCTTGGCTTGGTCAATCGTTAGCAGCAGTGTGTGGAGGTGAGGATTTGAAAGGATGTCTTGGAGCTCTTCCGATTCCTCTGTTTTTAGAAAAGGGGGGGGAGGAAGAAAGATGAGCTGATCAAGATTAGCAAAAATGTTTAAAAACATGTCAGATAGATGTCGGAAATGTAAACACAAGTCAGCTACTTATTACCCTGTTTGATGGACGTGTACCAAAAAGCAAAGAGGTATTGGGAAAAAATACATACTTGGCTAGAAAAAGATGTTGGGAAAAACACGTAGATTTTAAACCTGACCTTTTTTTTAATTAGGTATAATGTCAGAAAAGACTGACAAAAACAAAGCATATGTTTGATTTTACATGTAATAACAGCGGCCAGAATTATATTCGCACAATGCTGGAAAAATGCAGAAATGCCATCGGGAAGAAATAATTAAAAAAAATACTAGAATGTTCGGAGATGGACAGACTTACTTTGAGGTTGAAAGAAAAAGAAGAAACAGAATATTATCAAACTTGGGACAAACTTGGCTAGAGAAAGAATAAAGGATTGGGAAATAAATGTGCGTTAGTGAATGTAAAACTCAGACAACACGTTTGTTGAACAAGTACTATTGAATGTATGAAAAAACCAATAAATTTTTTATATATATAAAAAAAAGATGAGCTGAGGATTTAGATATGGAAAGTTCTCGGCATCTAAGATATCTGAGGATCAGGGGCAAGTCAAATACAGGTTGCTGTTGTTAATTGCGAAGTCGTGTCCGACCTATCGCGACCCCATGGACAACGTTCCTCCAGGCCTTCCTGTCCTCTACCATCTTCTGGAGTCCATTTAAGCTCACGTCTACTGCTTCATTGACTCCATCCAGCCACCTCATTCTCTGTTGTCCCCTTCTTCTCTTGCCCTCCATCTTTCCCAGCATTAGGCTCTTCTCCAGTGAGTCCTTCCTTCTCATTAGGTGGCCAAAGTACTTGAGTTTCAACTTCAGGATCTGGCCTTCTAAGGAGCAGTCAGGGTTGATCTCCTCTAGGACTGACCGGTTTGAACGCCTTGCAGTCCAGGGGACTCGCAGGAGTCTTCTCCAGCACCATAGTTCAAAGGCCTCAATTCTTTGGCGCTCAGCCTTTCTTATGGTCCAACTAATCCTTCATGGATTACTGCCTCGTAGTGAAGGGGCTTGTGTAACTCAAGGAAGCTATGAGCTATGCCGTGCAGGGCCACCCAAGACGGACAGGTCACAGCAGAGAGTTCTGACAAAATGTGATCTACTGGAGAAGGAAATGGCAACCCACTCCAGTATCTTTGCCATGAAAACCCCATGGATAGTACCAAAAGGCAAATACAGGTAGTCTTCGACTTACAACCAAAATTGAGCCCAAAATTTCTGTTGCTAAGTGAGACAATTGTTAAGTGAATTTTGCTTGGCTTATATTTATGACTGCAGTGTCCCAGGAGTCACGTGATTAACTTTTGCAACCTGCTAAAGTCAATGGAGAAGCCAGATTCACTTAACAACCGTGCTACTAAACAATTGCAGGGATTCACTTAACAACTCTAGCAAGAAAGCCGTAAAATGGGGCAAAACTCACTTAACAATTGCCTTGCTTAGCAACAGAAATTTTGGGGCTCAATTGTCGTAAGTCGAGGACTTCCTGTGCCTGTGCAATCAGAAATTGCTTATTTTTTAATCAGTTCCCTCCATGGCAAGGAAATCACCAGGATTTCATTAGTAACCTCATTGAAACAAATATTTTACAGGCGATTGAAATATGATAGTTTCCTCAACTATAAGACAACCGTTGAGTATTTTATGCCGAAAACTTACTCAACAACTGAAGTTTCTGGAGAGGCACCCTATCGCCTTCGTCATCTTCGGTCAAAATGTCATCCAGAGACCAAGGACTGCCTAAAAAGAAGGGAGACAACTAAAGAGGTCCAGAAGAAGAAGCATCTGCACAGATCTTACCATTGTGATACAGGCCTTTGTTCATAATGACAGAGGGTCTCCTGCTTGAGCAGGGGGTTGGACTAGAAGACCTCCAAGGTCCCTTCCAACTCTATTCTTCTATGTTCCGTTTTTGTTTTGAAAAGTTACATAGTACTAAGCTGTAAAATTTCAGTTCTTGCATTCTTTCCAAAGCAGTGTTTTCCCAACCTTGGCAACTTTTAAGATGGGTGGACTTCAACTCCCAGAATTCCTCAGCCACCCTTCGATTCTGGGAGTTGGGAGTCTACCATCTTAAAGTTGCCAAGGTTGGGAAACATTGCTCCAAATAAAATGGTTTCCCCCCCCCCACCCCGAACAGAAAGAATACCCATTTTCCTTCCAACTCACTACTAAAAGTATATATATATACCTTCCGTCCTCCGTGATTTATCTCTCTGAATGGGGTAAGAAGCCTCTGACTCTGCAGGCCGTGTGGCTGGATCAGCTTTGGACGTGCACTCTTCTATTAAAATCCCAAACACACATTTTTAGTGACACACACACAGACACACACACACACACACACACTTCACAGTCTGTTCCTGTTGCTCCTCTCTGGGAAGAGGTTTTGAAGTATTTCCAGCAGGACTACCAGATTCTGTAACAGCTTTGTTCCCCTATGCCACCCGTCTGATAAACTCGCAAGATTCATTTTTCTCGCCATATACATGTATATATCCGAACTAGACTGTGCTGTTTCTCTGTCATAGAATTTATATGGGCATGTGGATATATGATTTTTTTGTTATATTTATGTAGTGTATATTGGAGGTGGTGACCCTTTGAGGGCTGTATGCAATGAAATTTCATTTTAATGTATGCTGATTAGTGTACATTTAAAGTGACAATAAAAGTTATTCTATTCTATTCTGTTCTCTTCTGTTCTAATTCTATTATTTTATTCTATTATTCTATTCTAATTCTATTATTCTATTCAATTCAATTCAGTTCTGATTCTATTCTACTATTCTATTCTATTCTATTATTCTAATTCTATTATTCTATTCCATTATTCTATTCTAATCCTATTATTCTATTCTATTCTATTCTGATTCTATTCTATACTATACTAATTCTATTATTTTATTCTATTATTCAGTTCAATTCAATTCAGTTCTGATTCTATTCTACTATTCTATTCTATTCTATTCTATTCTTCTAATCCTATTATTCTATTCTAATCCTATTATTCTATTCTATTATATTATATTCTGATTCTATTCTGATTCTATTCTACCCTAATTCTATTATTTTATTCTATTATTCTATTCTAATTCTATTATTCTATTCTAATTCTATTATTCTATTCTCTATTCTATTCTATTCTAATTCTATTATTCTATTCTATTCTATTTCTACTCTATTTCTTATTCTATTCTATTCTATTCTATTCTATTCTATTCCATTCCATTCTATTCCATTCCATTCCATTCCATATTCTATTCTCCTCAGTGTACCTGTTTGGAGTTACAGATCCTGCTCCCTGCTTTCCATCTCTTAAGGCCACAATTGCAAAACTCACAGACTTTATTCCAAATTGATTACTAGGTGGTCCTCAACAGATGACTTGAGCCCAGAACTGCAGTCGTTAACTGGGTCCAATTTTGGTCATGTCCAATTTTGTGACCTTTTCGGCAATGATCATTAAACAAATACCAAAGATGTTAAGTGAACCCAGTGGTCAATAATCAGATCAATTTACAATGGATTCCCCAGGATGAAAATGAGGAAAAAAAACAGTACAGAATTTGACCAGAAGGGAAACAATGCAAATAGGAAAAAAAAAATCAATGCGTCTCGAATTTATGGGACTTCAGATCCCATACACCCCATCCAATATGGACTTTGGAGAGGCTGGGACACAGAATTACAATTTGGATTAATTTGATTGGGACGCAGCTGAAAAGATAAATAATTTACCTTTGTGCTTCTTGTAACAGGGCACGGAACAACTGAAACGACAAGGGAATTACCCATCAGGGCAGGGGTTTTAAGAGCAAAAGAGTTAGAAAAGTATGGATTGATCCCAAGTTTCTGTATTTCAACCTATCTCGGGATCCAGTGGGAGGAATGCTCTCTGCACATGGGCAGAGAGGTCTCCTTGTTGCTCCTTCAGACGATGCAAGACTGAATGCCAACAGAGAAAGCAAATACTAGCCAGTTATGGGGGGAAAATAATTTGATTCCAGAAGCTGAGATTCACAGAACTCACTTAACTGGCTCATCAAATTTACCCCCTTTTCAAGATTCATATTATACACCAAAGTATCCGATTAGGCCAAAGACCTAGAATTGCACAACACAGATTTTTTTTTTAAAAAAAAAGAGAGAGCAACTAAACAAAACTGTAACCAAGATTGCCACATTTGGGGATGCATTTGCTAAATCAGAGTTTCTCACACTTAGGAACTTTTAAGATGTGTGAACTTCAACTCCCAGAATTCCCTAGCTGATAAATCAATTTTATCCAATGAGTGGGGTTGGTTTTTTTTGCCAGAAAACAGAATGCATAGCTGACTGGGGAATTCTGGGAGTTGAAGTCCACACTTCTTTAAAGTTCCTAAGTGTGAGAAACACTGTGCTAGATCTCTCCCTAACCTTTGTGTGAACATACAGCTGTTATGTTTCAACCTGAATCAACCCACAATTCTCCTGAAACATCCCGACGGATCATTCTTGAAATGGTGAAACAATTCTGGTTTAGAAGAGATTGCTCCTAAATAATCTCCCACTGCTTTACAGCAATGGCGAAGGAGAGAGGTGGGGAAGACCTTCAGTCCTGCCAGCGATCCCAGAATCATGCACGACCTACTTCTCCAGCCCTTGCAAGGGATCCCCTGAGCATATATAATAGGATATTATGAATATAAGCATATAGGAGGAGGAAAGTGTTTGATATGTTTGAAGAAATGATTAGGTAGGTAGGTAGGTAAGTAGATAGATTAGATGGATGGATGGATGGATGGATGGATGGATGGATGGATGGATGGATGGATGGATGGATGGATGGATGGATGGATGGATGGATGGATAGATAGATAGATAGATAGATAGATAGATAGATAGATAGATAGATAGATAGATAGATAGATAGATAGATAGATAGATCAGAGTTCCCCAACCTTTTGGGCACCAGGGACCGATTCCATGGAGAGAGGTTTTTCCACGGACCGGAGGGGGCGTGGTTTTGTGTGCTGCCTGCATCCCACGGATAAGGCTTTGCTTGGGGACCCCTGTGATAGGTAGGTAGGCAGGTAGGCAGGCAGGCAGGCAGGTAGGTAGGTAGGTAAGTAGGGAGATGATAGGGGGAGAGAGAGCGAGAGAGCAAAGTTTCCCAATCTTGGTAACTTTAAGATGGATGGACTTCAACTCTCAGAATTCCCCGAGACAGCCATCCTAAAAGTTGTCAAGGTTGGGAAACACTGATTTGGATAGATATTAGATATATTAGATAGATGACAGATATGGATGGGTAGATGATAGATAGAATAGGTAGATGATAGACAGAGAGACAGACAAGAGGTAGGGAGGGAGATAATGGGGGAGGAGGGAAAGAGAGAGAGACAGAGCAATGCTTCCGAATCTTGGTAACTTTTTTTTTTTTTTTTAAATTTGCATTTATATCCCTCCCTTCTCCTTTCGGACTCAGGGCGGCTGACAAATTAGATAAAATACTAACATATATACATATTATGCCTAATTAAAAATTTAATTAAAACAAAATATTTGAATATGCCCAATTAAAAGTAATTAAAACCCCTATAAAATCCCCTAGGCCAGTCCCGCTTGCTGGAACAACCACGTCTTGAGGGCGCGGCGGAAGGAAGGGAGATCAGGGATCACCCTGATCTCTGGGGGCAGTTCGTTCCAGAGGGTGGGAGCTCCCACAGAGAAGGCCCTCCCCCTTGGGGTCGCCAGCCGGCACTGCCTGGCCG
>NW_015388238.1:44414-46244 GCF_001527695.2 Protobothrops mucrosquamatus | reverse complement strand
CCCCCCCTGCAAATGCCAGACCCTGAGAGCGGCAGGAAGCCCCTCCCCCTCGCCCAAGCGGCATCTGAGCATAAGCAGAGCGCGCCCTGGTACTCACTATCTCTCCCGGCAGCCCGGACAGCGGTACTTGGCGGCCTGGCGCCCCTCTCGCCCGCAAACCACGCAGCGGCCCTCGCCAGCCGGCTTCGGCATGGCCGCTCCAAGCCCGGGTCTCCAGCGCGTCTTCCGGCCCCGCCTGGCCGACCGCCTCCCGGGCGGGGCTTGGCTCCAGACCCGGCGGCTGCTCCGTCTGAAATCCGTTCTCAAAGCCGGATCGCGCTCGACTGTGCAGGCTGCGGAAAAGCGGGGACTTGGAGTTCCCGGGGTTGCGGCTTCTGACGTGCAGTTTGCAGAGTCTGGCCTGGAAGAGCGCGTCGTGGGAACGCAGCTCTTGCGTGTACTCCAAAGGGTGGATGGAAGGAAAAGCCCCTTTGGGCTTTAAAAGGGCGGCTTTGCACCTTGCATCAGACGGGGCTGAATGGGGCTTGTGTTGCAGCCGGATTTAGCCGGAGGATAAAACATATAAAGAACGGTTGCTGGAATTGGGTATGTCTAGTTTAATGAAGAGAAGGACGAGGGGGGACATGATAGCAGTCTTCCAGTATCCCAGGGGCTACCACAAAGAAGAGGGAGTCAAGCTATTCTCCAAAGCGCCTGAAGGCAGGACAAGAAGCAACGGATGGAAAGTAATCACGGAATGAAGCAACCTAGAACTAAGGAGAAACTTCCTGACAATTAGAACAATTAACCAGTGGAACAACCTGCCTCCAGAAGTGGTGAATGCTCCAACACTGGAAGTTTTTAAGAAGAAACTGGACAGCCATTTGTCCGAAACTGTATAGGGTTTCCTGCCTGAGCAGGGGGTTGGACTAGATGACCTCCAAGGTCCCTTCCAACTCTGTTATTCTATTCTATTCTATTCTATTCTATTCTATTCCTTGCATCTTGCGGAAGCAAACCATCTTTAGAAGACAACGTGGGGCTGCTTGGAGCATTGCATGTCATGTCAACATACTACAGATAGTCCTCAACTTACAAGAGTTCCTTTAGTGACCGTTCTAAGTTACAACGGCACTGAAAAAAAGTGACTTAGGACCGTTTTTCACACTTACAGTAGGACCGTTGCAGCAACCCCACGGTCACGTGATCAAAATTCAGAGGCTTAGCAACTGGCACGTACTTACGACGGTTGCATTGCTCCGGGATCACATGATCACCTCTTGCAACCTTCTGACAAGCAAAATCAAGGGGGGAAGCCAGGTTCACTTACCAACTGAGTTACTCGCTTGAAAAGTGCAGTGATTCATTTAACAACTGTGAGAAGAAAGGTCGTAAAATGGGGCAAAGCTCACTTAACAACTGCCTGGCTTAGCTCTATTGTGGTCATAATTTGGAGCTCTATTGTGGTCGTAAAATTTGGAGCTCTATTGTGGTCGTAAATCAAGGACTATCTTTTTCTGTCTTAAACTGGGCTTGGTGGGTTGAGGAAACTGACTTAAAATCTTTTGAGACTGGAGAGGGTTAAAACAGCATCTTGCAGGGGAGCGGTTTGGATGTGAGGAGCAGATCAAATGAAAATGCAGGATTTGCACGGGTGCCTAGGCCAGGGGTAGACAACCGTGGCTCTTTTGTGACTCGTGGACTTCAACTCCCGGAATTCCTGAGCTGGCATGGCTCAGCATGGAAACCTCTCCCTTTCTCCTCAGCATGGCTGGCTCAGGAATTCTGGGAGTTGAAGTCCACAAGTCATAAAAGAGCCAAGGTTGCCTACCCCTGGCCTAGGCTGTCAAG
>NW_015388238.1:39777-43374 GCF_001527695.2 Protobothrops mucrosquamatus | reverse complement strand
GGGTGCCTAGGCCAGGGGTAGACAACCGTGGCTCTTTTGTGACTCGTGGACTTCAACTCCCGGAATTCCTGAGCTGGCATGGCTCAGCATGGAAACCTCTCCCTTTCTCCTCAGCATGGCTGGCTCAGGAATTCTGGGAGTTGAAGTCCACAAGTCATAAAAGAGCCAAGGTTGCCTACCCCTGGCCTAGGCTGTCAAGAGAGAGATAGGTAGTCTTCGGCTTACAACCTTTTATTTAGTGACCGTTTGAAATTACAACACCACTGAAAAAAAGTGACTTGGGACCGATATTCACACTTAGGACCGTTGCAGCATCCCCATGGTCACGTGACCAAAATTCGGACGCTTGGCAACTGGCATGTACTTATGACGGATGCAGTGTCCCAGAATCATGTGGTCTCCTTTTGCAGCCTTCTGACCAGCAAAGTCAATGGGGGAAGCCAATTTGCTTAATGACCACATGGTTCACTTCAGCACCGCAATGATTTGCTTAACTCTAGCAAGAAGGGGCGTAAAATGGGTCAAAACCCACTTAACTGTCTTGCTTAGCAACAGAAATGTTGGGCTGAATTGTGGTTCTTAAGTCGAGCACTACCTTTAAGGCAGTGGTTCTCAACCTTTTTAATGCCGCGACCCCAACCGGTCGTAAGTCGAGGACTAAACTGGTCGTAAGTCGAGGACTAAACCGGCCGTAAGTCGAGGACTAAACCGGTCGTAAGTCGAGGACTACCCAACCGGTCGTAAGGCAAGGACTTTCCCTGCCCGGGAGCGCCACGCATGCGTGGTTCCGCCCCTTGCGCCGGCCGAGGTGTAGCTGGCAAGCGGCAGAGACGGAGCAGGCCGACCACCAGCTGGCCCAGCCCAAGGGAGGTAAGGCACCCGCCGGAAAAGGGGGAAAATGGCGGACAAAAAAAATGGCGGACAGCCTTGCTTGGCGACCCCCATGAAATGGTCGATCGACCCCAAATGGGGTCCCGACCCACAGGTTGAGAACCACTGCTTTAAGGCATAATAGCAAGTCATGACAACTCTTGACCACCAGGTGGCACTAGATATTCAATTTCAATACAGTACTAATAGAACGTTCATTGCAGGGAGTCCTGGACGTAAAATCACAATTGGGATCAGTATTTCTGTTGCTAAGTAAGGCAGTTGTTAAGCGTGTTGTGCTGTAATTACTAGCTTTCTTACCATGGTTGTTAAGTGAATCGCTGCAATGGCTAAGTGAATCACGCGTTCGTTAAATGAATCCAGCTTCCCCCATTGACTGCTTATTGGAAGCCAGCTGGGAAGATCACAAATGGTGATCACATGACCCCAGGGATGGTGCAATCATCACAAATACATGCCACTTGCCAACCCCCCCCCCCCAAATTTTGATGATGTAAATAACAACAATAATATAATAGTAATTATAGTAATGATGATAATAATAGCGTTGGAAGGGACATTGGAGGTCATCTAGTCCAACCCCCTGCTCAGGCAGGAGATCTTACCATTTCAGACAAATGGCTGTCCAGTCTCTTCTTAAAAACTTCCAGTGTTGGAGCATTCACTGCTTCTGGAGGCAGGTTGTTCCACTGGTTAATTGTTCTCACTGTCAGGAAGTTTCTCCTTAGTTCTAGGTTGCTTCTCTCCTTGATTAGTTTCCATCCGTTGCTTCTTGTCCTGCCATCAGGCACTTTGGAGAATAGCTTGACTCCCTCTTCTTTGTGGCAACTGTGTGGATACTGCAAGCTTGGGTCATAAGTCTGTGTAGAGAGGACCACTGGTTTGAAAGGGGGGTCAAAGAGACCATCTATGTCAAAACTACACAGCCCTCCGTCAACAGAGGGGGAGGGATACAACATCATCTATCTCCAGTCTACAACACGGTCCTTTCATCAGTGCCAACCCTTCTTTTAGAGAGTCGTTGAGCCCACCTGGAGGTTTGTCTGTGTCCTCAGGGTCACCTGAGTGGTGCAAATGGGTGTGGAGCCTTCTTTGAACTTACAATGCAATCCTTTCAGCAATTCCAAGAAGGCTCCCCACCCATTTGCACCACTCAGGTGACCCTGAGGACACAGACAAACTTCCAAGTGGCCTCAACCACTCTCCAAAAGAAAGCAAATGGCCAGCTGTCTGCAAGGAGTATAAATCCTTCCATTCCCCACCATCCAGTCAGAGCTGAAGAAGCTTCTTGGATGAGAAGTGAAACATCTTCAAAGAAAAACAAGAAAGTCCAGTTGCCTCTTGAAAAAGCACCTTTGGATTCCCAAACGTCAAGCTTTACTTAAAATTCATGCGTATTGGAGCTGAGAACCATGTCACCACTTGTTAAATATTACATATCTTATTTACTGAATATGAAATCTACTAAGGAAACAATAATATTTGAATTTTATTTTAGCTGCACTCATATATTAATAGATGTGCAATAAGAAAAGTAAGCAATTTTGACCATGCCCAAGTTCTGTTTATTATCAATAACGCACCATGTTAATCTCATTACAGCTTAAAGTGAAGATGGCTTTTGTTTCTAAGCAACACTCGAGTTAAAGATAAAATTTCACTGAAAACATAAAATTAATTTTGAGTTAATAATCCTGCAGGATCTGAATATTGCAGTGGATGCTCTGAAACGCTGTTATTAGATGCATTTTTTAAGCGTGGCAAGTTACATTTAAAGAGAAGCAAAAACTAGGAAACGAGGAGAGAGAAAACTTAGAGGCACGGTAAATGCAAAGAAAATAAGAACACTGGTAGGTTTGCTGCCTTAAAAATAAAACAAAGCATTATGTAGTGAAGAGAGACGGGGATGTCGAAACTTAAGTGCTATGAATTTTGGAAATTTTGGAACTGGATTTTGGAAATCACTAATCAAATTTATTGATCAGGAAGGAGAGATTGGCAAGGAAGAAGAAACTGCAGAATATTGTAACGAAATCTTTCCAGTGTCTTTAACATGCAATAAAATAGGAGGCATCTGTACAGGTGATCCTCGACTTAACAACAGTTCATTTAGTGACCATTCAAAGTTACAACAGCAGTGAAAAATGTGATTTATGACCATTTTCATAGTGAGTCTTTGCAGCATCCCCATAATCATGTGATCCTGTGGCAACCGATTCATTTTTATGACAGTTGCTTTGTGTCCAGGACGCATGATCCCTTTTTGCGACCTTCTGACAAGCAAAGTCCATAGGGAAACCAGTGTTACTAACTTATCCACTGCAATGATTCAATTAACAACCGTGGCAGGTCGTAAAATTGAGCAAAACTCATTTAACAAATGTCTCACTTAGCAGCAGAAATTTTGGGCTCATGTAGTAAGTTGAGGACTACCGTCCTATAGTGTCTTCTATGTTGGTGATAAAGTAATGTGTTATATTTTGGTGTGTGGTGTTTCTGTTCACCTCTTACAATGTCTGTGTTTGTATTAAAATCATATATTCATAGGATTGGAAGGGACCTTGGAGATCTTCTATCTTCTAGTCCAACCCCCTGCTTGAGCAGGAGATCTTACACATTCCGGACAAGTGTTTATGGAGATTCTCAGTCATCCAGATTATAGTTATCCCAAAGATTATTTTAATAATAATAATAATAATAATAATA
>NW_015388238.1:36755-38498 GCF_001527695.2 Protobothrops mucrosquamatus | reverse complement strand
ACTGTCAGGAAGTTTCTCCTTAGTTCTAGGTTGCTTCTCTCTTTGGTTAAACATCTCTTTGAAGATGTTTTGCTTCGCATCCAAGAAGCTTCTTCAGCTCTGACTGGAGCTGAACATAGGAGAACAAACCCATCAGGACAAAAGTCAGCAGTCCATCTGCATTGAAAAGACAAAGGCCGCTCTTTTGAAGACAGCGAAGTCCAGAGTTTGGACAGAGAGGACTGCAGGTTTGAAAAAGAGGGTCAAAGAGGCCATTTGTGTCAAAACTGAACAGCCCTCCCTCAACAGAGGGTGAGGGACACAACATCATCTATTTCCAGTCTACAACACAGTCCTTTCAGCAGTTCCAAGAAGGCTTCACGCCCATTTGCACCACTCAGGTGACCCTGAGGAGACAAGTAAACCTCCAGGTGGCCTCAACGACTGTCTAAAACAAGGCAAATGACCAGCTGTCTGCAAGGAGTATAAATCCTTCCATTCCCCACCATCCAGTCAGAGCTGAAGAAGCTTCTTGGATGAGAAGCGAAACGTCTTCAAAGTAAAAACAAGAAAGTATTTTGTATTTCGTATTTCATTTGTATTTCGATTATATTGTATATTATCAACTAATAAAACTTTGTAAACGAAAGTAAAAACAAAGTCCAGTTGCCTCATGAAAAAGCATCTTTGGGATTCTGGACAAGTGGTTGTCCAGTCTCTTCTTAAACATCTCTAGTGATGGAGCACCCACAACTTCTGGAGACAAGCCATTCCACTGATTAGTTGTTCTCATTGTCAGGAAATGTCTCCTTATTTCCTGGTTGGATCTTGCTCTAACCATCTTCCATCCATTGCTTCTTGTCCTGCCTTCAGGTGCTTTGGAGAATAGCTTGACTCCCTCTTCTTTGTCATAGCCCCTCAAACACTGGAAAATTTGTATCATGTCACCCCTCGTCCTTCTCTTCATTAGACTAGCTATAACTAGTTCCTTTAACTGTTCACCACACAGTTTAGCCTCCAGACCCCTCATCATCTTTATTGCTCTTCTCTGCACACTTTCTAGAGTCTCAACAACTTTTTTTTAGTGGAGTGACCAGAACTGCTGATTAGGGGACTGGAGGCTAAAACATATGAAGAACGGCTGCTGGAATTGGGTATGTCTAGTTCAGGGGTAGGCAACCTTGGCTCTTTTATGACTCGTGGACTTCAACTCCCAGAATTCCTGAGCCAGCCATGCTGAAGAGAAAGGGAGAGGTTTCCATGCTGAGCCATGCCGGCTCAGGAATTCTGGGAGTTGAAGTCCACGAGTCATAAAAGAGCCGATGTTGCCTACCCCTGGTCTAGTTTAATGAAGAGAAGGACAAGGGGTGACATGATAGCAGTGTTCCAGTATCTCAGGGGCTGCCCCAAAGAAGAGGGAGTCAAGCTCTTCTCCAAAGCGCCTGAAGGCAGGCCAAGAAGCAACAGGTGGAAACTAACCAAAGAGAGAAGCAACCTAGAACTAAGGAGAAGCTTCCTGGCAGTTAGAACAATTAACCAGTGGAACAACCTGCCACCAGAAGTTATGAATGCTCCAACACTGGAGGTTTTTAAGAAGAGACTGGACAGCCATTTGTCCGAAATGGTATAGGGTTTCCTGCCTGAGCAGGGGGTTGGACTAGATGACCTCCAAGGTCTCTTCCAACTTTATTATTATTATTATTATTATTATTATTATTATTATTATTATTATTATTATTATTATTATTATTATTATTATTATTA
>NW_015388238.1:24666-36411 GCF_001527695.2 Protobothrops mucrosquamatus | reverse complement strand
AGTAGACAATATATGTGACCGCCTTATAATGAAAGATAAATTTATTCAGGGCTGATCCGCATTGATCAGCAAAATGAACCATGTTTCTTATGCCCATTAACATCACTTATATGACGTGTTCTGGGTAGAAATGTTGAATCAGGATATTTAAAATGTTTGTTTTTCTCTTTAAGAGATAAGGAGAAATCTCTCCCAATATGCACTCATATCCACTTGCACCCGACAGGCAAAAGAGTTTTTGCTCTTGCTTGTTTTTTGTTGTTTCTTGCTTTGTTTTCCTTTACAAGTAGTCCTCAACTTACGATCACAGCTCAGCCCAAAATTTCCATTGCTACGCCAGGCAGTTGTTAAGGGAGTTTTGCCCCATTTTATGAACTTTCTTGCCACAGTTGTTAAGTGAATCACTGCAGTTATTAAGTTATAAACAAGGTTGCCAGGTGAATCTGGCTTGCCTTATTGATTTTGCTTATCAGGTCGTAAAAGGGACCTCGGAGTCCTAGTGGACAATCACTTAGATATGAGCCAGCCGTGTGCTGCAGCTGCCAAAAAAGCCAACATAGTGTTAGGCTGCATTAACAGAGGGATAGAATCAAGATCACGTGAAGTGTTAATACCACTTTACAATGCCTTGGTAAGGCCACACTTGGAATACGGCATCCAGTTTTGGTCACCACAATGTAAAAAAGATGTTGAGACTCTAGAAAGAGTGCAGAGAAGAGCAACAAAGATGATCAGGGGAGGCTAAAACATATAAGGAACGACTGCTGGAATTGGGTATGTCTAATCTAATGAAGAGAAGGACGAGGGGGGACATGATAGCAGTGTTCCAGTATCTCAGGGGCTGCCACAAAGAAGAGGGAGTCAAGCTATTTTCCAAAGCACCTGAAGGCAGGACAAGAAGCAACGGATGGAAACTAATCAAGGAGAGAAGCAACCTAGAACTAAGGAAAACTTCCTGACTATTAGAACAATTAATGAGTGGAACAACCTGCCTCCAGAAGCTGTGAATGATCCAACACTGGAAGTTTTTAAGAAGAGACTGGACAGCCATTTGTCCAAAATGGTATAGGGTTTCCTGCCTGAGCAGGGGGTTGGACTAGATGACCTCCAAGGTCCCTTCCAACTTTATTATTATTATTATTAAGGTGATCCCATGATTATGGGGAGGCTGCAACAAGTGTGAAAAATGGTCATCAGTCACTTTTTCAGTGCCCTTGTAACTTGGAATGATCACTAAATGAACGGGTGTAAGTCGAGGATGACCTGATCACGTGACCCTGGGGATGCTGCAACGATCCTAAGTGTTAAAAAAAAAAGTCACTTGTTTTCAGTGCTGCTGTAACTTAAGTCACGAAAGGAAATGTTGTAAGTTGAGGACTACCTGTAGTAAGTTGACACGACATGCGGTGCTCCAGGCAGCCCCACCTTGACTTTGAAAGGTGGTTTGTCACACAATCACACACATGCACGGAGATAGAATTCTGCCTTTCCTTCCCCTCGTCCATATCAACTTCCTTTTTTTAAAAAATAATAATTCTCCAGCACCTTCCAAAGCTGGCAGGATTCTGAATCTGGCTGAAATGCAGAAATAAGCATTTTGTTTGTGTGTGTGTGTTTTTAAATGGGGATGGAAATAAAGAGCTGCTTGAAAAGACTGGGAAGAGATTTCAGGAGAATCTATTCTATAATAATAATAATAATAATAATAATAATAATAATAATAATAATAATAATAATAATAATAATAATAATAATAATAATAATAATAATTAATAATAATAATAAAATAAACAGCCGACATTTGGGGAAAAAAAGGACAAAGAACGCCACCCCCACCCCTGAATTTAAAAAGTTTGAATTTCAAACAGTGCATCACAAGGAACTAATCTTTTAATCCCTGTGGATGGGAATCAGACATCATTAGCCAAGCTGGAGACAAACAGTGTCAAGAAGCAAAGGGGTATTTACACAATGGGGAGGGGGCATCCAGAGGGCATCCAGTGACAGAAAGATTCCCTAACAACTCTTTGTTCTGTGAGAAGCCAAAAAAGACAAAGTTAATCCATTAAAGGGGGAAAAGGAGAATAAGGGAGGAGGAAGAGGAGGAGGAGAGGAAAAAGGAGGAGGAGGAGGCAGAAGAGGAAGGAATGGATTACTTTGTTGTTTGCTTCCGCAAGATGCAAGTAGTCGGGCTGCATTCTCACAACATACGGGAGTCCCGCGTACAAGCCCGATTCAGCCCCGTCTGATGCAGGGTGCAAAGCCGCCCTTTTAAACCCCAAAGGGGCTTTTCCTTCCACTCACCCTTTGAAATACACGCAAGAGCTGCATTCCCACGACACGCTCTTCCAGGCCAGACTCTGCAAACGGCACGCCAGAAGCTGCAACCCCAGGAACTCCTGAGTCCCCGCCTTTCAGCAGTCTGCTGAATCGAGTCCGATCCGGCTTAATAGGTCTCTTGCAGATTTGTTGGTGCCTACCTGCCAGCCCTTTGAGGTAGGCCAGGTCAGAAAACGGACACCTCAAGACTCCAGGAATGCTTCTTTCATTTTCTCTGTTAACAGAATCTTGAAAGCTTAATCCAAATCTTCATTACAATCAAGTCAGGGCCGTTCTGAGTCTTTTTGTCACCCTTTTTCCTTCTCCAGGACTAAACAACCATTCTCTCTCTTTTCTCTCTCTATAAAGGGGAACTAAATTCCTTGACATTCCTCTGGCTGTCAGCTTTGGAGAGCAATATGGGCAGGTGTAAAATAAAATAAAATAAAATCTGCCCAGAGAAACAGCTGAAGTCTGGAGATCAGTTTAAAGGAACTTGCAGGAGGACTCCAAAATTCAAATGTCATCAGCTGGGTCTTCTGCCCCATGTCTCTGTGTTCAGTCAAGATGGCAGTTGAAAGAAAGAGTACAGAGAAGAGCAACAAAGATGATTAGGGGACTGGAGGCTAAAGCATATAAGGAATGGCTGCAGGAATTGGGTATGTCTAGTTTAATGAAGAGAAGGACGAGGGGGGACATGATAGCAGTGTTCCAATATCTCAGGGGCTGCCACAAAGAAGAGGGAGTCAAACTATTCTCCAAAGCACCTGAAGGCAGGACAAGAAGCAACTGATGGAAACTAATCAAGGAGAGAAGCAACCTAGAACTAAGGAGAAACTTCCTGACAGTGAGAACAATTAACCAGTGGAACAACCTGCCTCCAGAAGTGGTGAATGCTCCAACACTGGAAGTTTTTAAGAAGAGACTGGATGGCCATTTGTCTGAAATGAATAGGGTTTCCTGCCTGAGCAAGGGGTTGGACTAG
Source organism: Protobothrops mucrosquamatus (assembly GCF_001527695.2). Classification (NCBI taxonomy): domain Eukaryota; kingdom Metazoa; phylum Chordata; class Lepidosauria; order Squamata; family Viperidae; genus Protobothrops; species Protobothrops mucrosquamatus. Next base: position 33,107 of record NW_015388238.1, on the reverse strand, counting down.
AAGACCTCCAAGGTCCCTTCCAACTCTATTATTATTATTATTATTATTATTATTATTATTATTATTATTATTATTATTATTATTATTATTGCCATCCTGACTTTTTTGCCCTCCCTGGACACCCCTGTTTAGAGCTCCAATGTTAGAAGAAGATTTCATTGTGGTAGGAAGTGTCAGTTCCATTCTGATGTCTCTGATATTGTCCTAAGCAATCCTATCTCACAATGGGTCCCACTGAATGGGATTTACTTCTGAGTAGTTGTATATATAGGACTGCACAGCATGAGTTTTTTCCTCTTAGTGTTCTCCCACAGTCACAATGAAGGGAGTCAATCACAATCCATGCAAGATAGAGGCACAATTATTAGCACGACCAATAAACAATAATAGCAAAAGAAATGAGAGCAGAATGGTCATTTTTTAGGCATCCCCAAAAAATGAGAATGGAATGGAGGGTCATACAGAGATGCAATATGCATCCTCCAGCAAAGCCTTTTTATTAATTTATAAAAACACACTATGCACATTTTCTGATTTCTTGAGTTCACGAACGTGTATAAAACAATATTTATATTTCTAAATCCAGATTAAGCATTGTTTTGTGAATGTTACCCGTTTTAAATTTAAATCTCATTTTTAAAAAATCTTGTCTTTTTCTCCAATGTTCACCACTGTTTTAGAGGAGAGATGCCAATCCATGCCATCTTTCTGAGATGTCAGCAATAAATTTTGGGGCCCAACAAAGGTAATTATTGGGTAAACTTTTGTAGGTCATAATTCATTATTAGAGGCGCTATCTGGCTGAGATCCATCATACAGGCAATTCGTTGAGTAAACAGATATAATTGATGGAAAATAACCACCAATACAATGATCTTTTTAAAGCCAAGTGTAACATACTTACTGTAGGAAGAAGCAAAAATAATAATAAAGCAAGCTTTTGTAGTCATTAGATAATTATTCTGATTAATACTTCATTATGGAGGAAGTTCACATTAAAATCTTGAATTTTCAACCTGAATTTGTACTGTATTTCCTTGACTGCGCCTGTGATTTAAGTTTTAAAGCAATTTTGGTCTTCCCGTTTTCTATTGGCGGGGAACTGTCCGCCACTTCAGGTGCTGAAATTGGGTAACAGTAGAACAACTGTTATTGTAAATCTGCATTCAGAATCCATCGAAAATCAACCATTTTTATCTTTAATCCTCTTATTTAAAGAAGGGAGGACTACAAACTCAATCAGAATAAATCAGATTGATAGGTACTTCCCAAAAGATCTGAGAGAGAGAGAGAGAGAGAGAGAGAGAGATACGCAGATGTCATAAAAAATAGCCCTTGACCTACAATCACAATCAGGACCAAAATTTCCATTGCTAAACAAGGTGACTAGACTAGACTAGACTAGACTAGACTAGACTAGACTAAACTAGACTAGACTAGACTAGACTAGACTAGACTAGACTAGAATAGAATAGAATAGAATAGAATAGAATAGAAGGGACCTTGGAGGTCTTCTAGTCCAGCCCCCGCTTAAGCAGGAGAACCTATGGCATCTCAGACAAGTGACTGTCTAGCATCTTCTTAAAAATCTCCAATTCTTAAATGAGTCATGCCCAATTTTATGACCTTTTTTGCCATGGTTATTAAGCATTTTATGACCTTTTTTGCCTTGGTTATTAACAGCCATGCAGTTGTTAAATGAATCATACAGTTGTTAAGTGAATCTGGCATCCCCCATTGACTTTGCTTATCAGAAACTGACCCCAGGGAGCTGCAACAAACATTGCTATTACATGCCAATTGTCAAGTCTTCCAATTTTGATCACATTATCATGGGGATGCAACGATGGTCATAAATATGAGGACTGGCCATAAGTAACTTTTTTAATAATGGTGTGACCCTGAATGGTCACTAAACAAATGGTCGTGAGTTGAGGACTACCTGTATTCTGTCATGCCCCTTTGTGCGAGGTTTTACATGTCTTCCACCCACTCCCTTTCCATTCTGTTACTTTGGAGTAAGTCCCATTGGACTTAAAGAGGATTAATTTCTGAGTAGACCTGTAAAGCAGGGCTTTTTAACCAGTGGTATGGGTACCACCTGTGGTACATTGGCACCTGGCAGGTAGTACGCAACCATCCTCGAAAAGTGGTAGCGGGGGAGGGGAATGAGCTGAACCGGTGGCAGCACCGCACAAGCCTGAGCGAGAGATGGCTGGAGCTGCCGGGCTGTCAGGGCTCAGTGGAAGCGCCAGGATCAGCACCAGGATCCAGCTGGAGCTCGGCACTGATCCTGGCACTTCTGCTGAGCCCTGAGGAAGCACCAATCAGCTGAAATGTTGCAGCATCTTCAAGGTCTTGTGATTTACATTCAGATGCTTGGCAAATGATTCATATTTATGACAGTTACAGTGTCCCAGTGTCATGTGAAGTGACCAAAACCTGTTGCAACCACCCAGCAGATGGGGGGAATAAAAACCAAACACCCCCCCCACCCCACCCCCGCTGCCAATCCTGAACAGAAATGCTCACAACAATGAAAACCTCGGACAGGAGGAAGAGCACGGCCGAGCAGGCAGGCAGGTGTCTTGCTCAGCTGTGGTTTGGGGGGCACTTTTTTCAGTGCCATTGTAACTTCAAACAGTCACTAAGCGAACTGTTGTAAGTCGAGGACTACCTGTACTTCATCACTTTTTTCCTTTCCTTTTTTTTTTGATCATCAAGTTTTTGACACCTTGCTAGGCGACTGGTGGTACTCGGATGTTGCCATATCCTAAAAGGGGTACAATGGGTGAAAAGGTTGAAAAGCCTTGCTCTAAAGCAGTGTTTCTCAACCTTGACAATTTTAAGGCATGTGGACTTCAACGCCCAGAATTCCACAGCCAGCAATTCTGGCTGTGGAATTCTGGGAGTTGAAGTCCACATGCCTTAAAATTGTCAAGGTTGAGAAACACTGCTCTAAAGGACAGCACCATCTCTCATACCAGTTGTTGATCATTCACAAGAGATGGAAATTCACAGGCCCAGAGAGTCACCCAAAATCAGGTCTGTTCAATGGCTTGTACTTGAATGCGGTTATTGGAAGGAAGTTTTAGAAACCTGAGCTTGTGTCCCAGCTTCTTCATATTCAGAGAGTATATGATGGGGTCTCCTAGTGAGTTAATGGTGATCATCATTGCTGTGAGGTTTCTGAAGATATAGATAGCTCGAGAATGCTCATTGGGACACTGCTGAGTGGCTGAATCAAACACCACCCCGGCGAAGAAAGGCGCATAGGAAAACAAAGCCAAGACCCAAATCAATACACTGGTTCTGGCAACTTGGACTTCAGCTAGACGGCAGGTAGCCTGGCACTGTCCTAGAGTCTGCATAGTTCCTTTGTGTTTCCTCAAAAAGATGATGATGTTTGCGTAAGTGAAGAGGGGCAGAACTAACACCACTAGACAGTGAGGAATAGTGATGAAGGTGAGATAGTCCATGCACAACGGACTGTACAGAGCAGAAATTTTATCCTTCTCCAAGCAGTTCCATCCCATCAGAGGCATGAAACCCAAGGAGAAGGCACACGCCCAAATAACCAACGTGGTACTCAAAATCTGGTTCCTGGTAATTCGGTATCTCATCCTCAAGCATCTGGATACAGCCAAGTAGCGTTCGATCCCAATGATGACTAAGTTGTAAATGGTGGCCAGGATGGACATGGCATAGAAGGCGTAAGCTCTGAGGAGTTGCTTGGACCCCACAACGGTGCTTTGAGGGTCCGTGATGAACAGCATGGCGATCCAGAAGCCCGAAGAGCCACAGAGGAAATCGGAGACGGCCAAGTTGCAGAAAAGGATGAAGATGGGTTTGTGCAAGTCCTTGGAGAACACCACCCCAAGAACCACGCCTGAGTTGAAGACGGCTGAGATGAAGGTGATGACAAGTTGAGGGATGCCCAATGCCAGCACCAGGTGGAAGTTCCATATGGGAGCAGTGACGTTGTTCAAACAATCATGCTTTCGGATCATGGTGAGGATCAGCCCTGAGCCTTAGGCAACCATTAAAGCTGAGATACTGAAGATCAGAGGGAAGATGTTGGAATGGAAGGCTGAAGCCAAGAACCCAGATCAAAAGCGAGATCAGGAGATCCACAGATTCTTATTCACGCACTATCTGGATTTTAGAAGGAAACTTCTGATTGAAGAGCTGGGATCCTTACCGCCATTGAAAATATTCCAAGCCATGGTCCTTGCATGTCATATGGGACCACAACTCACCCAGCTGAAGACGTAGATGAACCTGAAGATTTGAAGACTCTCCAGAGCACCTTAGAGCAAGAGAAGATGGGTGGAAGATCATTAAAGAGATATCCAATCTGGAACTAAGGAGAGGTTTCCTGACAGTGAAAACAATCTATCAGTGAAATGACCTGCCTCCAGAGGTTGTGGATGCTTCATCGCTGGAAGTTTTCAAGAAGAGATTGAACAGCCATTTGTCCAGTATGGTATAAGCAGGGGGTTGGACTAGAGGACCTCCAAGGTCCCTTCCAACCCTATAATTCTATGTTCTGTGTCTGGTGCAACAGCTTCTTTTTCTTCTCCTATTCTGCAGCTCTCAGCTAGTAATGGGCACAACGACCTCCTGTTCTGCTGATCCAAGGGGAGAAGACTCAACATTATGCATTCCTGTTTTCCTCCTATCACCCAAACAGTGAGTTAAACATTAACTCCCAGACATCTAATCAGGAGGGCTATCAGCTCCTTACTCCAAGGTTGCTAGGCTGTTCTCACGTAGCAAAGGTATCCAATAAGTTCTAGCTAATCTCTCTGCCCAGTGGAGCTGCCTACACTGGAATGACATTAATTAAAGGACAAATATGGGTAATGAAAAGCAAACAGAGATATTTCCATTCCTTCTGTAGCTCAGCGGTCACTAAGCTGGTGTCCCTTAGATCAGAGATCCCCAACCTTTTGGGCACCAGGGACCAGTTCCTTGGAGAGAGGTTATTCTGCGGACCGGAGGGGATGTGGTTTTGTGTGCTGCCTGCATCCCGCGGATGGGGCTTTGCTTGTTTGTGTGGACCGGTTGCTAGCATGCCGCGGACTGGTACCAGTCCATGGACCGGGGGTTGGGGACCCCTGCCTTAGATCAAGGGTGTCCAATGTTGACGACTTTAAGACTGGTGGACTTCACGCAGGCTGGGGAATTCTGGGAATTGAAGTCCACCAGTCTTAAAGTTGCCAAGGCTGGACATCTCTACCTTCAATGAAGGAGAATATTTGTAGCTCAGGGTTGACATGAGGGGTCCTTGGTGCCCTCTGAGCTTGCTTGTTTTCTTGCAGATGTTTCATTACCCTAACTAGGTGACATCATCAGTGCTAGTAAGGAGTACGGTTTGATGTCAGTTTATAATCTGGTGTCTTGCCTGTCTGGGTCTTAGGGATTCTTCGGTTGGGCTGTTTACTAATGGCTCTTTGGAAGTTTCTTGATTGGGGTCTTGCTTCCTTGATTGTTGGTCTGAAGGTGACCTTGGAGTTAATCTATGCTGATCTGGGGGCTGATTACTGGTGGGGAGGTGCTGGAGTCTGTTTCTCTTTGAGGCTGGTTGATTGTCTCTTTTGCATCGTCTATAGATGTTGTTAATGTCTATGTGCCTATTGATGGCCGATTTGTCAGAGTGCCAGGCTTCTAGAAATTCCCTGGGATTTTGGGACTTGGCCTGGTCCAGGATGGTCACATTTTCCCAATTGAAACTATGGTTAAATCTGTCTATATGTTGTGAAATTGAAGAATTTTCGTCCTGCCTTTTGACTGCTAGTTGGTGTTCATGGATGCGTTCTGCCTGTTTTCTGCCTGTTTGTCCTACCTTCACTGCCTTTGGTTGTCCTACCTTCACTGCCTTAGCTTATCATGGTCAATGATGTTGGGGGTCATCTAAAATACCTACAAAGTCCTACATGGAATCTGGCCAATATTGGTAATAGAATAGAATAGAATAGAATAGAATAGAATAGAATAGAATAGAGTAGAGTAGAGTAGAGTAGAGCAGAGCAGAGCAGAGCAGAGCAGAGCAGAGCAGAGCAGAGCAGAGCAGAGCAGAACAGAACAGAACAGAATAGAATAGAATAGAATAGAATAGAATAGAATAGAATAAAGCTGGAAGGGACCTTGGAGGTCTTCTAACCCAGCCCCTTGCTTAAGCAGGAGGACCTATACCATCTCAGACAGGTGATTGTCTAGTCTCTTTTTAAAAACTTCCAGCAATGTAAATGTTGTAGCCCTTTGGAAAGTTCAACTGAGTAACCACTCAGGGGAGCAACAATGATATTTTATTTTAATTTTCAATGTCTTAATAATATATAAGTGGCTGCTCAAGAAAACAAAAACAGACACACAAAAAACTCAAAGGGCAGACTTGATGGACCACTGGGTCTTTTTTTCTGCCATTAGTTTTCTATATTTCTATGTTTCTATCTCATAGTACAGGTAGTCCTCAACTTACAACCACAACTGAGCCCACAATTTATGTTGCTAAGTGAGACATTTGTTAAGTGAGTTTTGCTCCATTTTACGACTTTTTGCCACATTTGTTAAGCGAATCATGTTAAGCAGTTGTTCAATTAGTAACCTGGTTGTTAAGTGAATCTGGCTTCCCCATTGACTTTCCTTGTCAGAAGTTTGCAAAAGGGGATCACATGACCCTGGGACAGTGCAACTGTCATAAATATGAACTAGATGTTCAGCATCTGAATGTAAATCACGTGACCATTGGGATGCTGCAATGGTTGTAAGGTGAAAAACGGTCATAAGTCACTTTTTTCAGTGCCGTTGTAACTTTGAACGGTCACTAAATGAACTGTTGTAAGTCGAGGACTACCTGTGACTCGAGTGGCATACTGTCTAACAATCCAATAAAAAATTATGGTTGTATTGGACCAGCAGGTGGCACCACCTAGTTAATTTTGGCTGATCTCAGACAGTTGAGTAAGACCTGATGTATATTTGGATGGGAGACCACTAGGAAATCCCCAGCTCTAAGTGGGAAGTCAGCAATGACCAACCTCCAAGAAGAAAATTACAGGGATGAATCCCCAAATTTTATAGAAATCAAGCTCCACTAAATAAGTCTTTTCCTTATTAAAGTACAGTTGTTAGGCAAATCAGATGGTCATCAAGCACATCTGGCTTCCCCCTTTGACTTTGCTTGTTAGAAGACAGCTGGGAAGATCACAAATAACAATCCTGTCACAAATAACAATCAATACAGGCTCTGCAACTGTCATAAATACATGTCAGTTGCCAACTGTTTGAATTTTGACCGTGGGAATGCTGCAACAGTCATAAGTGAAAGGATCAATCAAAAGTCACTTTTTCAGGGTCATTGTAACTTTGAACAGCCGCTAAACAAATGGTCGTAAGTTGAGGACTACCTATGTGACAATTTTTATGAGAGTTGGACTACAATAAAAAAAAATTCTTTATGCCAGCTCAAGTTGTTCATCAATCAAACTGAGCAATGTCTTTTTAAGGTTTCTACGGTGGCAGCCTTCCAGATACACGGGGACTTCAACTCCTAGTACCCCTAGTACTCTGGAGTGGTTAAGGCCAAAAGATTCCCTCCAAGGGGAGAAATAAATGCTGGCAACATTGCTGAAGAATTAGGTCAGGCGTCCATCCCATTAAATCCCTAAACCGGAAGCACTGCTCTGAAGTTTTTCCTGTTTTGGGATCATACAGGTAGTCTTGACATACAACAATTCATTTAGTGACTGTTCGAAGTTACAATTGCACTGAAAAAAGTGACTTATGCATTTTTCACACGACCGTTGCAGCATTCCCCTGTCATGGTTCCGACAGATGAAACTCTTCAAAGAACTTCGAGGCATTGTTTACCTTAAATAATCTTTATTTGAGAAGCATAGCATCGGCACTTACATAGCCAAAGCCAAAATCTGAATTCCCCTCCCCTGAGCACATAGTATCAAAGCACAATTCCCTCCTCTAATTTACAGTCATAAATCACATTCTCCAGTTAGTTTGAAATGCAGGCTTTCCCTCCAGTTCTCCAACCCGCCAATTCTTATCATCTCTTATTTCAACAACCTTGGTTCTCACACTAGTTACAGTATTGTTATGTCTAACTAAACTCCCATGCACATTCCTCCTCCTTCCCCCCCAGTATCATCTAATTCTAACTCTAATTCTAAGAGTAAAACATAAGAAGGAAAATGGTTGCATCTCGGGACTTCCGGTGGCAGGTGACCTCGTCGGACGCAGCTGTTTGCTGCCTCCCGCCTGTTTCAGCGTAAAAGCCGTTTTGACAGCTAGCATCAGCTGTCAAACGGCTTGATACCCTTCCCCTGGGCATAAGGGGATAGGTGAGCTGCCCGGGGTAGGAGTTGAGTTCCCGAGTCGTCCCATGTGGACGATGTAGGTGAGAACTCCTCCGGAGCCCCGAG
>NW_015388238.1:21257-23325 GCF_001527695.2 Protobothrops mucrosquamatus | reverse complement strand
GGGAGTTGATCTGGGTGAGAAATGTGAAGTTTACGCAAGCTCAAAATCTACGCGAGAATTTCTATAAAATGTTTTACAGATGGCACATGGACCCTGCAACTATGTCTCGCATTTATGAGAATTATGAATCCAAGTGCTGGAGGTGTGGACAACAAGATGCAACTTTTTTTCATATGTGGTGGACTTGCAAGGTTATTAAAGCCTTTTGGATAAAATTGTGGTGGAACTTACAGCAAATTTTTAAAAGAAGAATTATTTTCTCGCCTCAGTTGTTTCTCCTAGGTATCACACAAAATCTGGATGTAAAAGAAATGAATTTGATGTTGTATTGTTTAACTGCTACCCGTTTGTTGATAGCTCAAAACTGGAAGAGTAAAATTTTACCTACAATGGAAGACTGGAGATTGAAAGTTTCGAACCTTGCTGAAATGGCAAAGATTTCGGCTTACTTGAAGAATCATTCAAACGAACAATTTTTATTAATATGGAGAAGATGGATTGTTTATATTCAAAAGAAGCATAGAGTGGTGGAATATAATCTAGGTTTTTAGTAAATTTGTTTTTCTTCTTTTTCTTTTTAATATATTTTACCTATACATGTAGAACAATATATTTTGTGGAGTTAGAGATATTAATACTTGTTTACTTATATCTGAATATTATCCTGGGATTAGGTTTGGGAAGTCCGGGGGGGTGGGGGGTGGGGGGGTTTTCATAGCATTGTGTAATATTTGTGATGTTTTTTTTATGATGAAAATAATAAAAATTTTATACATGGAAAATGGTTGCATCTCCATATGTTGTCAAAGCAAGAACATCCGATGTTAGCAGCGTTGACACCCCCATGGTCATGGGATCAAAATTTGGCTGTTTGGCAACTGGTTCATATTTATGACAGTTGTGGTGTCCCAGGGTCATGTGATCAGTTTTTGCATCCTTCTGACCAGCAAAGTCGAAGGGGAAGCCAGGTTCCCTTCCTAACCAAGTTACCAACTTAACAACTGCAGCGATTCATTTAACAACTCTGGCAAGAAAGCTTGTGAAATGGGGCAAAACTCTCAACAAATCTCTCGCTTCATTTGTAGTCGTAAGTCAAGGACTACCTGTGTTAACAGCTGAAACAGATGCTGGTTTAATGCAAACATGTTGCCTATTTCAGGGCTTTTCAACCTTTTCACCCATATGGCAACATCCAAGTACCACCAGTCACCTAGCAAGGTGTCAAAAACTTGATGACCAAAAAAAAAAAGAGGAAAAAGTGATAAAGTACAGGTAGTCCTCGACTTACAACAGTTCGCTTAGTGACTGTTCGAAGTTACAATGGCACTGAAAAAAGTGCTCCCCCAAGGAACAGCTGAGCAAGACACCTGCCTGCCCACCCGGCGGTGCTCTTCCTCCTGTCCGAGGTTTTCATTGTTGCGAGCATTTCTGTTGAGGATTGGCAGCGGGGGTGGGATGGGGGGTGTTTGGTTTTTATTCCCCCCCCCATCTGCTGGGTGGTTGCAGCAGGTTTTGGTCACTTCACATGACCCTAGGACACTGTGACCGTCATAAATATGAATCAGTTGCCAAGCATTTGAATGTAAATCACAAGACCCTGGAGAGGCTGCAACATTCCAGCTGATCAGCGCTTCTTCAGGGCTCAGCAGAAGCGCCAGGATCAGCGCTGAGCTCCAGCTGGATCCTGGTGCTGATCCTGGCGCTTCCGCTGAGCCCTGACAGCCCTGCAGCTCCAGCCATCTCTCGCTCAGGCTTGTGCGGTGCTGCCACCGGTTCAGCTCATTCCCCTCCCCCGCTACCACTTTTCTAGGATGGTCACGTACCACCTGCCAGGTGCCAATGTACCACAGGTGGTACCCGTACCACTGTTTGAAAAGTTCTGCTCTAGGGAGCGAACGATGGCAAACAGGACAGATGGAAACAGAGCTCCATGTGGATTATCCTCCAAATTAGCTTGTATTCCTGCACCACAACCTCACCTCCTTTCCTTTTTCTGATCCAGTCTCTTCCACCTTTTCCTTAAAGGGGCCTCGCTCCTTTTCGCCCCTGGAGATAAGCAGAGATTAAC
>NW_015388238.1:0-17586 GCF_001527695.2 Protobothrops mucrosquamatus | reverse complement strand
CTCTTGCTGAGGAAAGGAAATTGGGGGCTCAATAATAGTCATAAGTCGAGGATCACATGTATCCAATGATACAGGGAGTCCTCAACTTACGACCGCAACTGAGCCCAAAATTTATGCTGCTAAGTGAGAAATGTGTTAGGTGAGCTTGCCACAGTTGCTAAGTGAATCATTGCAGTTGTTACATTAGTCACACGGTTGTTACGTGAATCTGGCTTCCCCATTGATTTTGCTGATCAGAAGGTCACAAAAGGGGAATCACATGACCCCGGGACACTGCGACCGTCATAAATGTGAGTCACTGGGCAAGCGTCTGAATTTTGATCACATGATCAGCGGGATGTTGCAAAGGTAGTAACTGAAAAAACGGTCATAGGGATCTTTCTTCAGTGTCGTTGTAACTTTGAACGGTCACTAAAGAAACCGTTGTAAGTTGAGGACTATATATCAGGGCTTTTCAACCAGTGGTACGGATACCACCTGTGGTACATTGGCACTTGGCAGGTGGTACACGACCATCTTAGAAAAGTGGTAGCGGGGGAGGGGAATGAGCTGAACTGGTGGCAGCACCGCACAAGCCTGAGCGAGAGATGGCTGGAGATGCAGGGCTGTCAGGGCTCAGCGGAAGCGCCAGGATCAGTGCTTCTTCGGGGCTGTCAGGGCTCAGTGGAAGCACCAGGATCAGCGCCAGGCTCCAGCTGGAGCTCGGCGCTGATCCTGGCGCTTCTGCTGAGCCCAGAAGAAGCACTGATCAGCTGGAATGTTGCAGCATCTCCAGGGTCTTGTGATTTACATTCAGATGCTTGGCAAGTGATTCATATTTATGACGGTCACAGTGTCCCAGGCTCATGTGAAGTGACCAAAACCTGCTGCAACCACCCAGCAGACGGGGGGAATAAAAACCAAACACCCCCCTACCCCACCCCCGCTGTCAATCCCCAACAGAAATGCTCACAACAATGAAAACCTCGGACAGGAGGAAGAGAGTCGCTGGGTGGGCAGGCAGGTGTCTTGCTCGGCTGTGGCTTGGGGGGCACTTTTTTCAGTGCCATTGTAACTTCGAACAGTCACTAAGCGAACTGTTGTAAGTCGAGGACTACCTGTACTTTATCACTTTTTTCCTTTTGGGGGGGGGTCACTTGATGTTTTTGACACCTTGTACTCGGATGTTGCCATATCCTAAAAGTGGTACAATTGGTGCAAAGGTTGAAAAGCCCTGATCTATATTAGCCAATGCCCAGTCTTGGCTAGAAGGTAGTGGGTACAAAATTACTTAACAATATACAATATGCTTTAGCGAAACGCTTCCCGTTTCAACAGGGTGTGGTCAATGCAAGTTCCACCTGTGTTTTATGTGCGTTGCCTCATCACAACCTCACCTTGACACCCCTGGGTTCCAAGGACAAGAACAATTATCATTTTATCACTGTATTCATCCAGGTAATGATAAGTAAATGTTAAATGATAAGAGACGAAACAACCGCACACGGATATTTATCACGGAGCGTTGTCATTGCACAATGGAAAAGATGTTGTGAAGCTGATGGAGTTGTCTGAGATGGCAAAACTGATAGCTTTGGTTAAAAAAAAAGATATTGACTAAATTTATTACCGATTGGAAAGCCCTTTTGGACTTTTTGTGGGAAAGAGATTACAAAATGAAATTATGACATACAGATTTAATGACTAGCAATGTTCAGGGATCATAAAAATGTTAAGTTGTCATTTCAGAGTCGAAGATGAACTGAAGTTTTACTTGTATCTGCTATAAAAAGAGGCGGAAGTCATTTTTTTTGCGTATTTTGATTTCTTGTTATATATTTTTTATTTTATTCCACAGATCTACTTCTTACTCTTTTTTCTCTATTTCTCTATTCTATCCTCTTTACCACTTCCCTTCTTAATCTTTAATGGGTTTTTGTTGGTTTTTAATTTTTTTACATTAAAACTGAATAGTTATTATTAAAAAAAAATACATTTACCATATTAAAAATTAAAATTGAAAAAAATATATAAAGGGAAAAAAAGTCATTCCAGAAACTAATTACAACATTCAGGTTTCTACATACGTTTCCATGATTCATTGTTTCATTTTTTTTACACACACACACACACACACACACACACACACAACACACACATCTCAAATGAATGAATGAAAATTATTGATCTGTTGGTTTTGGAGAATGAATTTGCTTTTGAACCTTTGAGGATATTGAAATTGAAGTTCTGAAAATAGAAACATTTCAGATACAAGGAAGGGTTTGGAATGCATATTATTATTATTATTATTATTATTATTATTATTATTATTATTATTATTATTATTACTATTATCAACATTTTTTATTTTATTTCATTTGCAACATTAAAATACAAACTGCAAGAAAGAAAAAATATATAGTTGTGCATACAAAAATAAAAATTAAAGATATTTAAATTGTCCCTCCTAATTGAACACTGATGAACATATTTCAAAAATAATTCACCACTTTGTAATGCCTTGGTAAGACTCCACTTGGAATAGTGCATCCAGTTTTGGTTGCAACGATATAAAAAATATGATCAGACTCTAGAAATTGTGCAGAGAAGAGCAACAAAGATAATTAGGAGGCTGGAACTAAAACATATGAAGAACGGTTGCTGGAATTGGGTATGTCTAGTTTAATGAAAAGAAGGACTAGGGGTGACATGATGGCAATATTTGAGGGGCTGCCCCAAAGAAGAGGGAGTCAAGCTATTATCCAAAGCGCCTGAAGGCAGGACAAGAAGCAACAGATGGAGACTAATCAAGGAGAGAAGCAACCTAGAACTCAGGAGAAATTTCCTGCCAGTGAAAACAATTAAATAGTGGGACGACATATCTTCAGATGTTGTGCTTGCTCCATCACTGGAGGTTTCCAAGAAGAGACTAGAGAGTCACTTGTCTGAAATGGTCCAGGGTCTCCTGCTTGAGCATGGGGTCGGACTAGAAGACCTCCAAGATCCCTTCCAACTCTATTGTGATTTTGATCTGCACCCCAGTTTAATCCATCTTTGTATCTGAAGAAGTCAAGCTATTCTCTAAAGCACCTGAAGGCAAGACAAGAAGCAACAGATGGAAACTAATCAAGGAGAGAAGCAACCTAGAACTAAGAAGAAACATCCTGACAGTGAGGACAATGAAACAGTGGGAGAAGTTGTGGGTGCTCCAACACTGCAGGATTTTAAGAAAAGAGTGGACACCCATTTGTCTGGAATGATATGCTTGAGCAGAGGTTGAGCTAGAAGATCTCCAAGGTCCCTTCCAACTCTGTTATTCTTTATTTGGTTAATAGTTTCCTCCCCTTGTGAAACAGGCCCACACCCGATAACCTTGTATAATTCTGTCGACTCAATGAATCTTTTTATTTTGCTTGCTTCTTTTTCACTATTTTTAGTTACACAGAATAAGAAAAGGAATAACAGCGTTGGTCTTGTGGTCCATCCCCCTGCTCAGGCAGGAAATCCTATAACCTATATACTCAAATATTCTTTTTTTTCCCTTCTTCTTCCCTCTGAAAGAAAAACAGGAGCTTACAGCAGAGATGCCACGTAAAATGCTCATTTCCTCTTTCGCTAGGAATTTATGAAACCCTTGGATTGATATATCTCAGCACAGCAGCCATCTGGAACCTGATTTCAGATGTCTTCCAAGATGGATTAGCATTTCTGTTTCTCCTTACAAAGGACCTTCCCATCCTGGATGCCACATCACATCCTCTCATAATCTCTGGAAACCTCCTTTGAATAGGAGGCATGAATCACAATCCTGATAGATTTCTATAGCTGAAAAATCACGGATTTTCCAAGGTGACCTGCCTCCAGAAGCGGTGAATGCTCCAACACTGGAAGTTTTTAAGAAGAGACTGGACAGCCATTTGTCTGAAATGGTGTCTTAAAAAACTCCAGTGTTGGAGTGTTCATAACTTCTGGAGGCAGGTTGTTCCACTGGTTAATTGTTCTGACTGTCGGGAAGTTTCTCCTCAGTTCTACGTTGCTTCTCTCTTTGATCAGTTTCCATTAGTTTTCCAAGGTCCTGGGTCCCTGGTCCTGGGATGCAGGAGGTTATCCATAGTTGGATAGAAAAAAGGAATCAAACCAACTGATTCTTCAGAGGTCAGATCCGGATTGGGATTACCTGATTAATTGTAGTTTCCCCTCAATCTGGGTTACCCTCCATAAGTTTAGTCAAATGGTAGTGTTTTTTCTGAATTTATTCTCTCTTTATGTGCTAAATGGTGTTTCTCAGCCTTCTAAGGGATTCTAAGACTTGCAGACTTCAGCTCCCAGAATTTCCCAGCCAACTATACTCTCTCTCTCTCTCTCTCGTTTAATGATTTTAAGAAAATTTTAATTGACACACAGCTTCCAATATTTGGCTTTTAATTTGGTTTTATGGGGTTTTTTTGTTTTTTGATGTATTTTGTTTGTATCTGTTTTAATATGCTGTGCACCGCCCTGAGTCCTACGGGAGAAGGGCGGTATATAAATTAAATTATTATTATTATTATTATTAATGAAGAGAAGGACGAGGGGGGACATGATAGCAGTATTCCAATATCTCAGGGGCTGCCCCAAAGAAGAGGGAGTCAAGCTATTCTCCAAAGCGCCTGAAGGCAGGACAAGAAGCAACGGATGGAAACTGATCAAGGAGAGAAGCAACCTGGAACTAAGGAGAAACTTCCTGACAGTGAGAACAATTAACCAGTGGAACAACCTGCCTCCAGAAGCAGTGAATGCTCCAACACTGGAAGTTTTTAAGAAGAGACTGGACAGCCATTTGTCTGAAATGGTGTAGGGTTCCTGCCTGAGCAGGGGGTTGGACTCGATGACCTCCAAGGTCCCTTCCATCATCATCATCATCATCATCATTATTATTATTATTATTATTATATCATCAAGGTTGGGGCCCAGATACAGATTCATCAATTAAAGCAAAGGCTCGTGATTTTTTGTTTTGCTTTCTTTTATATATATTTATATATATATATAAAGTTTTATTTTTATAAGGTTGCGGAAGGGATGGGATCAGTATGGGGATTAAGGTTCTGGGTGGGAATCAGGATTTGGACTGGGACAGGAATGGGAACAACAATGGGGTTGCCCCCCATTAACATTTTCAAGCTTTAGCAAACAGACTATTGTCCTGGTACATATGTTCAATAACACTAAATAATATAATAGTAAATAGCTATAATGAATATGATAAACGATAATCATAAACAGTATCAGTTAGTCAATACATATCATTCGTCTTACTAGTATATATTCAAGATAGCATATCACATTCATTTCTCACTAGTTCATTTTCCTAACCATTGGTAAAAATTATCCCATGTTTTGAAATAAACTGAATCTTCTTTCTCTTTAATCTCTAAAGTTAATCCATCCATTTCTGCACATTCTAAAATTTTCTTAATTAAAATCTCTTCAATTGGTAAGTTTTCATTTTTCCAGTATTGGGGCAAATGCTATTCTCGCTGCTGTCAATATGTGCAATATTAAATACTCATTCTTGTTCTCATACTTGGCTCCTAGTATTCCTAACAGAAACAATTCTGGTTTAAATTCTATCTGTAATTTAATCATCTTTTCCAACCATGTATGAATCTTAAGCCAGATTTTTTTTTGCTTTCAAAGTACTCTGTTAAAATCTGCTTTTCTATAACTTAAACCCATTATTCAGGGTTCGGGCCTCTGGGATGAGCTAAAACAGCCCTTAACAAATATTTCTGACTATAGGTAGTCCTTGATTGACGACCACAATTGAGCCCAAAATTTCTGTTGCTAAGCGAGACATTTGTTAAGTGAGTTTTGCCCCATTTTACGAACTTCTTTGCCCCAGTGCTTAAGTGAACCATTGAAGTTGTTAATAATCACGGTTATTAAGTGCATCTGGCTTCCCCATTGATTTTGCTTGTCAGAAGGTCACAAAAGGGGATCACAAGACCCCTGGGACACTGCAGCCGTCATAAATATGAGTCAGTTGCCAAGCGTCTGAATGTTGATGGGGATGCTGCAATGGTTGTAAGCGTGAAAAGCAGTCATATGTCACTTTTTTCGGTGCTGTTGTAACTTTGAACAGTCTCTAAATGAACTGTTGTAAATCAAGATTGCCCAAAAGAAGAGGGAGTCAAGCTATTCTCCAAAGCACCTGAAGGCAGGACAAGAAGCAACGGATGGAAACTCATCCAAAGAGAGAAACAACCTGGAACTAAGGAGAAACTTCCTGACAGTGAGAACAATTAACCAGTGGAACAACCTGCCTCCAGAAGCGGTGAATGCTCCAACACTGGAAGTTTTTAAGAAGAGACTGGACAGCCATTTGTCCACATTAATATAGGTTTTCCTGCTTGAGCAGGGGGTTGGACTAGATAGAAGACCTTCATTTGAACACCATCGGCATTGACAAAAATCACATCAATCAATTACAAAAGGCAGCTTTACTTGGAGCAGCTTACATCCTGCAATTTAACAAAAAATGCCAAATCCAGTCTAAACGTCGGGATGACTGCAACCAGTCACAAAAATGTATTCAATTTTGCAAGAGGTTTTGCAAATGAAGAGGGACTCATGAGAAAAAGATAAGCAGCTGAGAATAGGTCCAGGAGGAACGGTGTGTGAATCAGAAACAGGATGTGGCTCAGACTGGTTAAAAAATTCCAATGCATGTGCACGTACCACAGATGAAGACAAAAGAAAAATTGGTAAAGCTGAAAGGATGCCCATAGAATAAAAAAAAAAAGACCATAGAGTATTTAAGAGGTCAAGGGAGAGCTTGTCCTCCTTCAGAGGCAGAAAGGGGATGAGTAGAAATGCTGTTCCTCCATCTTCCTTTCTGGCCTTCAGTGTAATTTAATTTACATTTAAATTTATGGGTTTTTTAATATGGGTGCTGTTGGATGGGGGATGTAGCAAGATAAAGAGAAATCCGTATTACTCTTCTCCCCATTCTGGAATTTAAAATAAGGCTCTGTCTGTCTGTCTGTCTGTCTGTCTGTCTGTCTATCTATATATCTATCATAGATCTATCTATCTATTTATCTTTCTATATCTATCTATCTATCTATCTATCTATCTATCTATCTATCTATCTATCATAGATCTATCATAGATCTATCTATCTATCTATCTATCTATCTATCTATCTATCTATCTATCTATCTATCTATCTATTATCCTGCCTTTATTACTTTTACAAATAACTCAAGGCAGCTAACAAGTCTGACACATCTTCCTCTTCTTATTTTGCTCACAACAGCCCTGTGAGGTGGGTTTTGCTGGGAGAGAGTGAGTGGTTCAAAGTCACCCAGCTGGCTTTCATGCCTAAGGTGGGACTGTCTCCTGGTGATTCCCTGTCAGAACTGGTGATTGGCCCAAAGTCACCCAGATGACTTTCATACAAAAGGCAGGACTAGAACTCACCATCTCCTAGTTTCTAGCCTGATACCTTAACCAGTAGACTAAACTGGCTTTATGCCTGTTTGCAAATTTTCTTTTTAACAGTCCAGGAGATTCCATTAAAATTTTCTATTACCTGGACAGGAGTAAGACTTAGCAGCCCTAGCAACTAACAGTTCCTTATGTGGTTACTTCCTCCCCCCCCCCCCNTGGAACAACCTGCCTCCAGAAGCGGTGAATGCTCCAACACTGGAAGTTTTTAAGAAGAGACTGGACAGCCATTTGTCCACATTAATATAGGTTTTCCTGCTTGAGCAGGGGGTTGGACTAGATAGAAGACCTTCATTTGAACACCATCGGCATTGACAAAAATCACATCAATCAATTACAAAAGGCAGCTTTACTTGGAACAGCTTACATCCTGCAATTTAACAAAAAATGCCAAATCCAGTCTAAACGTCGGGATGACTGCAACCAGTCACAAAAATGTATTCAATTTTGCAAGAGGTTTTGCAAATGAAGAGGGACTCATGAGAAAAAGATAAGCAGCTGAGAATAGGTCCAGGAGGAACGGTGTGTGAATCAGAAACAGGATGTGGCTCAGACTGGTTAAAAAATTCCAATGCATGTGCACGTACCACAGATGAAGACAAAAGAAAAATTGGTAAAGCTGAAAGGCTGCCCATAGAATAAAAAAAAAAAGACCATAGAGTATTTAAGAGGTCAAGGGAGAGCTTGTCCTCCTTCAGAGGCAGAAAGGGGATGAGTAGAAATGCTGTTCCTCCATCTTCCTTTCTGGCCTTCAGTGTAATTTAATTTACATTTAAATTTATGGGTTTTTTTATATGGGTGCTGTTGGATGGGGGATGTAGCAAGATAAAGAGAAATCCGTATTACTCTTCTCCCCATTCTGGAATTTAAAATAAGGCTCTGTCTGTCTGTCTGTCTGTCTGTCTGTCTGTCTATCTATCTATATATCTATCATAGATCTATCTATCTATTTATCTTTCTATATCTATCTATCTATCTATCTATCTATCTATCATAGATCTATCTATCTATCTATCTATCTATCTATCATAGATCTATCTATCTATCTATCTATCATCTATCTATCTATCTATCTATCTATCTATCTATCTATTATCCTGCCTTTATTACTTTTACAAATAACTCAAGGCAGCTAACAAGTCTGACACATCTTCCTCTTCTTATTTTGCTCACAACAGCCCTGTGAGGTGGGTTTTGCTGGGAGAGAGTGAGTGGTTCAAAGTCACCCAGCTGGCTTTCATGCCTAAAGTGGGACTGTCTCCTGGTGATTCCCTGTCAGAACTGGTGATTGGCCCAAAGTCACCCAGATGACTTTCATACAAAAGGCAGGACTAGAACTCACCATCTCCTAGTTTCTAGCCTGATACCTTAACCAGTAGACTAAACTGGCTCTATGCCTGTTTGCAAATTTTCTTTTTAACAGTCCAGGAGATTCCATTAAAATTTTCTATTACCTGGACAGGAGTAAGACTTAGCAGCCCTAGCAACTAACAGTTCCTTATGTGGTTACTTCCTCCCCCCCCCCACTTTCCATGCACAAGAAATGGATTTTGTTAAAAATTCAGGCAATTTTCCCCAGTCAACATTCAGAACAAAGAACTAGGTAAATATCCTGCCTGAGCAGGGGGTTAGACTCGATGACCTCCAAGGTCCCTTCCAACTTTATTATTATTATTATTATTATTATTATTATTATTATTATTATTATTATTATTATTATTATTATTATTATTATTATTATTATTATTATTATTATTATTATTATTAAGAAACTTAGGGACCAGGCGTTTAAGGTTTAAAGTTTGCTAACCGTTTGGGACAGATCAGAAAAATTGTTAGAGGATGGCAGTGATTGTGTTTAGACTTGAGAAAAGATCAAAGGTAACTAAGGAATTTAGAGATTTGGGTTTGTGTATGGCAGGCTCTGCCAAGCTTGGCAACTCAAAGATGTGCAGGAAAAGGACAACACAGATCTTTTCTCCTTTACCTTGCCGTATCTTTGTCCGACAGAAGACAGATACAAAGATGTAAACATTCCTTGGACTTAGGTCAACCTTAAATCAATAGCATCGTACAAACAATGGAAAGAACATCAGAGAAGCACTGAGAGAGGGAACATCCTGATGAGATTTAATTGTCAAGAGGTTAACCCATTAACCATAATTAAGGAGAAGGCTGGACCGAAAAAGAAATCGGAAGTACCCATTGAGAGAGAGAGAGAGAGAGAGAGAGAGAGAGAGAGAGAGAGAGAGAGAGAGACTTGACAAAAAAAGTTTTGAGGAGCGTAAACAGGAAGAACTTCAAACAATGTGGTCAGGTGGAGGTCAACCTTAGTTGACCTTCATCAAGAGACTTCATCTCTGAAGGGGTTGGAAGCGGTCCAGTCCTGCTGGGATGACTCGGAAGAACAGTAGAAAAGCAAGGAGGAAAATTGAAGGGGATAGGAGCAAGAAGGAAGCATCTACATGTGGAGAAGACCTGTCCTTTTCTGAAACCCAAGATGGTGATGGATAAAATAGGTGGATGGGTGTGTGTGCAAACAAAAAAACCCTCAAAAGTCCTTGAAAGAAGTATACAGAAAGGTTCTGAAATTCTGAAAAATTAGAAAATGCTATAAACCTGGGAGGTTGGTTGGGCTAAGAGGGCCCAATCCACCTCCAAAGTCACCCTGCTGGTGTCATGGTTCCAACAGATGAAACTCTCCAAAAGAACTTCGAGGCATTGTTTTCCTTAAAATAAAGGGAACATTTTAACATGGAACTGAAGGAGTTTGCGTTCCCTTTATTTTTTTGAGCAGTATATATTTCCTGACTTAGACCAATTAATCAGTGGAACAACCTGCCTCCAGAAGGGGTGAATGCTCCAACACTGGAAGTTTTTAAGAAGAGACTGGACAGCCATTTGTCTGAAATGGTATAGGGTTTCCTGCCTGAGCAGGGGGTTGGACTAGATGACCTCCAAGGTCCCTTCTGTTATTCTGTTATATACATACATGCATACATACATACATACATACAATCAATAAGGTCATATAAAAATATTAAAAGCATACATATTTGTGTGTGTTAGTATATTTATATATAGAAAATCAACCAAGTTATAAAGTAATGATAAATATGGAAAATAATAAAGTTTATTTTATACATATGGCTATTACAAATTAATATTAATTTGTAATAGTAATATGTATAAATATGCTTTATTATTTTCTATATATATCATTACTTTGTTGCTTTTCTATAATATTACTATTAATTTTCATATATGCTATTAATTATAATATTATATATATATTTTCAAAAATCCCTTTTCACTCTTGTGGATGGTATGTGTCTTCCTCTAGACAGACAGACAGACAGACAGACAGACAGACAGACAGACAGACAGACAGACAGACAGACAGACAGACAAATGATAGAGATAGAGAAAGATAGAGATAGATAGATACGATAGATAGATAGATAGATAGATAGATAGATAGATAGATAGATAGATAGATAGATAGATAGATAGATAGATAGATAGATAGATAGATAGACAGACAGACAGACAAATTGACAGATGATAGACAGAGATAGATCGGTAGACAGAGAGATATAGATGGATGGATGGATGGATGGATGGATGGATGGATGGATAGATAGATAGATAGATAGATAGATAGATAGATAGATAGATAGATAGATAGATAGATAGATAGATAGATAGATAGATAGATAGTTAGATAGATAGATAGATAGACAGATAGACAGATAGACAGATAGACAGATAGATAGATAGACAGACAAACGATAGATAGAGATAGATAGATAGACAGACAGACAGACAGACAGACAGACAGATTGACAGATGATAGACAGAGATAGATCGGTAGACAGAGAGATATAGATGGATGGATGGATGGATGGATGGATGGATGGATAGATAGATAGATAGATAGATAGATAGATAGATAGATAGATAGATAGATAGATAGATAGATAGATAGATAGATAGATAGATAGATAGATAGATAGACAGAGATATATAAAACATACATATATATACAGTAAATTAATTTTCATACACATACACATAGGCTGCTGGACCTATTAAACAATCAACACGAGCCGGGCCAAACTCCGCCAGACCCGGCCCGGAGCAAAACCCCCCTTCTTCCCTTTCCCAATCCGGGACGCTCCAGGTGAGAGCGCCGAAGGAGCGGGGGGAAAAAAAACAAAACAAAAAAACACCGCCAAGTTTCGCTCCGGGAAGGAGCGTCTTTTCTTCGGCTCGAAAGCCCGAGGCGGGCGGGCGGGAGACCCCGGGAGAAGGTCGCTCTCCGGACCGCAGCTCCCTTCAGGGGGTGTGGAGGAAATGCCCCACTTCGGAAAGGGGAGCCTGCCGGCGGTTCTCGCCCTGGATGTAGCCGGAGGGATTAAAAAGAGGAGGAGCTCCCCTGTTTTACGGCCGGGACGGTGGCGGGGGGGGGGGGAGAGAGAGGAAGGAATGCCTCCCTCCGGTATAAAAAGCAGGTTGGGAATTGCAGCCCATCCATCCTTGCAGCCCACCCCGTCCGGAGAAGCCATGCGGGGTCTCCTCCGCGCCTTCGCCCTCCTCCTCGTCTCTTCCGCAGCCTTGGCAGCCTCGGGAGGTAAGTCGCCCCCCCCCCCACTGCCTGGCCGCAGGGGTAGTCAACCTTGGCTCTTTTATGACTCGTGGACTTCAACTCCCAGAATTCCTGAGCCAGCTTAGCTGGCTCAGGAATTCTGGGAGTTGAAGTCCACGAGTCATAAAAGAGCCAAGGTTGACTTACCCCTGTGCTTGGGTTTTCCAAGATGCTGCATTCATTTCTTTTTGCAAAGAATTCTTTTATTTTGCTTTTCTCTCTCTCCCCCCCCCCTGCCCCCCTTGCAAATCTGCTTTTCGGAAGGGCCCTGAAAGTCTGCAGAAAGCTTGGTGACTAACCCCACGGCGTGGCTAACTGGGGACAGGGGGGGGGGGGCAGCGATGGTTTTCGGTGGGGTTACTCAGATTCGGACGGGGCGGTGGGGGGGGGAAGGCGGTGTGTTTCTTCGCCTTTGTGGCTGCGTCCTGGGGCGTTTGCCCGTGAGTAATTGGCGAAGGCAAATTCTTGTGGGAAGCCTTGGCTCCGCGTTGCCAAGAAGCCCTGCCGGGGATCTGCCGCTGGACTCCCGTCCAGCTGCCACGGTCATCCGTCGCCTCGGTTCTCCGCAGTTGCTGTAACCGCGCAATGCTGTAACGATGCGCCTTGCATCAGAGTCTCCCCGAAATTGAGAGAGAGAGAGAGAGAGACAGAGACAGAGAGAGAAAGAGAAAAAAGAAAGAGACAGACAGAGAGAGAGAGAAAAAAAAGAAAAAGAGACAGACAGAGACAGAAAGAGAAAAAAGAAAAAGAGACAGACAGAGAGAGAGAGAAGGGGAAAGGGAGACAGAAAGAAAGAGAGAGGGGGAAAGGGAGAAAGAGAAAAAGAGAGAGAAAAAGAGGGACATAGAGAGAGGGGGAGAGAGAGACAGAGAGAGAGAGAAAGAGACAGAGAGAGAAAAAGAAAGAGAAAGAGAGAGAGAAAGAGAAAGAGAGAAAGAGAGAGAGAGAAAGAGACAGACAGAGAGAGAAGGGGAAAGGGAGAGAGAGAAAGAAAGAGAGAGAGAAAGAGAAAGAGAGAAAGAGACAGAGAGAGAGAAGGGGAAAGAGAGAGAGAGAAAGAAAGAGAGCGGGGGAAAGGGAGAGAGAGAGAAAAAAGAGAGAAAGAAAGAGAGGGACATAGGGGGAGAGAGACAGAGAGAAAGAGAGAAAGAAAAAGAGAAAGAGACAGAGAGAAAAAGAGAGAGGGGAAGGGAGAGAGAGAGAAAAAGAGAGAGGGGGAAAGGGAGAGAGAGAGAAAAAAAGAGAGAAAGAAAGAGAGGGACATAGGGGGAGAGAGACAGAGAAAAAGAGAGAAAGAAAAAGAGAGAAAGAGACAGAGAGAAAAAGAGAGCGGGGAAGGGAGAGAGAGAGAAAGAGAAAAAGAGAGAGAAAGAGTGACAGAGAGACAGAGACAGAGACAGAGAGAGACAGAAAGAAAGAGAGAGAGAGAGAAAGAGGGAGAGAAGAGAGAGAGAGAGGGAGAGAGAGAGAGAGAGGGAGAGAGAGAGAGCAACTTGGCTAAAAGTTCCCCTTGATTCAGGTAGTCCTCGACGTCCGGCCAGAATTGAGCCCGAAATTTAAGTTGCGAAGTGAGACATTTGTTAAGTGAGTTTTGCCCTATTTTACAACCTTTCTTTCCACAGTTGTTAAGTGAATCACTGCAGTTCTTAAGTTAGTACCACGGTTGTTAAGTGAATCTGGTTTATCAGAAGTCAGAAAGTCACAAAAGGGGATCACATGACCACAGGACACTGCAACCGTCATAAATGTGTGACAGTTGTCAATGGTCTGAATTTTGATCACGTGACCATGGGGGGGGGATGCTGCAACGGTCCTAAGGGTGAAAAACAGTCCTAAGTCGCTTTTTTTCAGTGATATTGTAACTTTGAACAGTCACTAAATGTACTGGTGTAAAATCGAGCACTACCTATATTTCTTTCTGATGTATTTCCCCAAACCAGCAACAATTAATTCTGGTTTAAAAACATCAAACGAAACTTAACCATTTTAGCAAGAAACTTCTTCTTTTTTTTTAAACATGCAAAAAGTCCCACGTTCAGGGATGGACAGGCTGAGAAACATAAAAAAAAAACAGGTAACCGGGAAGAAGCGGGAGAGGAAATCCTTCACTAGAATAGATAAGAGATGAGCTAGATGGGAAAAAAATATTCATCTGACCAAAAACCCACCAGCATTTTTTGTTGTTGTTGCTCAGCAGAAAGTCTGAATTCTGCAGAAAAAAGGTGGATATGCAAGATCACACCGATTGACTGACCGTCCATTCTCTCCCCCCTTGAGGTTTTCATTATAAAATTGGGAGGCGATAGATAAATCAGACCAGAGCTTGATGGATTTGAGCACAGCTGGAGAGATTGGCATAAAAGTCAGCAAAGTCTTTTTAATTTGCTTCCTATACAACACACAAAAGTTTTCCCCAAATTGGTGGCTAAAACATATGAGGAACGGTTGCTGGAATTGGGTATGTCTAGTTTAATGAAGAGAAGGACGAGGGGGGACATGATAGCAGTCTTCCAGTATCTCAGGGGCTGCCCCAAAGAAGAGGGAGTCAAGCTATTTTCCAAAGCGCCTGAAGGCAGGACAAGAAGCAACGGATGGAAACTAATCAAGGAGAGAAGCAACCTAGAACTGAGGAGAAACTTCCTGACAGTGAGAACAATTAACCAGTGGAACAACCTGCCTCCAGAAGCGGTGAATGCGCCAACACTGGAAGTTTTTAAGAAGAGACTGGACAGCCATTTGTCCGAAATGGTATAGGGTTTCCTGCCTAAGCAGGAGGTTGGACTCAATGACCTCCAAGGTCCTTTCCAACTTTATTATTATAATTATTATAAGCCAGAAAGGTTGGGGACCGCTGCCCTATTAGATCTTGTCAAAACTGCCTTTGCAAATATGAGGATGAGTTGTAAGTTCCTTTTTTTCAGTGCCGTTGCATCTTCGAACAGTTGCTAACATTTAGAACAATTAACCAGTGGAACAACCTGCCTCCAGAGGCTGTAGGTGCTCCAACACTGGAAGTTTTTAAGAAGAGACTGGACAGCCATTTGTCTGAAATGGTATAGGGTCTCCTGCCTGAGCAGGGGGTTGGACTAGATGACCTCCAAGGTCCCTTCCAACTCTGTTATTCTGTTATTCCTTTATGAATAAAATAGCCAACTTTTCATCCCATCCACCCATGGACTCTTGAGTGAAATTTGGACTGAACTGTCAGAAAATGTTCCCAACTAGCTGGCCAAATCTGAGATGAATGTATCCAATTTTACGTCCGTTCCAACTGACAATGTTCAGATTCCTTCATTTCTAAGTGTTTTTTGACTGCAAATTATTTCATAAGACATCCACAGACTGGCCATTTTCCAGAGTGGCTCAATGACCTTAACCTTGCCGTTTTATCCATGTTCACTCGCAAGGAAGTTTCACGGTGTGAAATGTACTGGGGTGATTATGCTTGAAGCTTGCAGCCTAAATTCCTGAGAAGCATGTTTCGATATTTTTTTTAAAAAAAAGCTTATCTTGATATACCAGTATTGTTTAGATAGTTAGAAGAAAGGCTTGGCTTGTTTTCCTTGGATCAAGAAAAGTGGTTCTTGAATAAATAACTCATCTTGTCAATAGTAACTTGGCAAAAAGACAAAAGTGTATTATAAATATCGGTGAATATGTTTAAATTAGAGAGGAAGACGCAAAATGCAGGCACAGAACGGGAGGAGGTTGAGAGTAAAAAGAGGAGAAACAGGTTAAATTCTGCCTCAATATAAATAGAAACGTTTCTTTCATAGGGTTTATATTACTTAATAGTACAATATATCATATACCATATCATATCATATAGTACATTGGGTCTCCTGCTTGAGCAGGGGGTTGGATTAGAAGACCTCAAAGTTTTCTTCCAACTGTTATTTTGATATTTAATATAGTGTAGTATAATGTAATATTCTGTTCTATTCTATTCCAGTGGTGGCGAACCTATGGCATGGGTGCCAGAGGCGGCACTCAGAGCCCTCTCTGTGGGCACACGCGCCGTCGCCCCAGTCCTAGGCCTCCAGCTGGGTTTTATAAAACCTTTTCAATTTAGGCCTCCACCGCCATGTGCAAAAAAAAAAAAGGTTCAATCAATCAGTCAATTTCAACTTCTTGCGGGGAAAAAAAAGATCTTGCAAAGTTGGAATTGATTGATTGAACTTTTTAGTCCCACCCAGTCTGCTGTTACCACCACAGCCACGCACACCCAATGGGCCACACCCACCCAATTGGCCACACCCAGCCGATGGGCCATACCCACCTGGCACCCGACGATGCATAAGTGCGTTTTGGGTTGCAGTTTGGGCACTCGGTCTCTAAAAGGTTTGCCATCACTGTTCTATTCTATTCTATTCCATTCCATTCCATTCCATTCCACTCCATTCCATATTTTCTATTCTGTTCTGTTCCGTTCCATTCTATTCTATTCTATTCTATTCTATTCTATTCCATTCTATTCCATTCCATTCCACTCCATTCCATATTTTCTATTCTGTTCTGTTCCGTTCCATATTTTCTATTCTATTCTATTCTATTCTATTAATTTCATATTTCATTCTATTCTATTAATTTCATATTATTTCATTCAGTTCTACTCTACTCCACTCCACTCCCTATTTAATTCCTTAGTAGATAGACAATCAATACAGTATAGATCCTATCACTTCATTCATTTGACTATTTTATTTGCATTTTGTTTGCTTTTTAATTTTTTTTTAAAGTAGCTCAATAAAAGCCCAGGAAATAACAACAAAAACTTTTCCAATTCAACATAGAAATGGAAAAGGACAATATAGAAGCTAGGACTTGAACTATGCACAACACTTGTGTTGGGTCTCTTGCACAATGCATTTAAAAGTCTAAGAATTATTTAAATAATTTGTAGTTGCCTCTAAGGCAGTTAAAACTTAGAAAACCAAAATTAAGAATCATAATTGTACGTCCCTTCCTGACATTTGTCAAGTAAAAGTGATTCTTCCATTGGTGTTTAACCATGAGGACTAGTTACTTTTCCAGCGAATGTGAAATATTTATCTAAGGCTCTCCTGGAGTCCCCACCAAGCTTTCAAACTAACCAGAAGAGAAGAGGGGAAAAAAAATACCTTATCAACTTTTCCTCCTGGCTTATAAGCTTTCTAAGGGCTGTAAAAACATTGGAAATGAACCTTGTCACTCAGATATAGAGATCTAAACAAACATTAACAAGTGAAGATAAAAAAAGAAAGATTATTAAAAGCCAGTTAACAACTTAGGACAGGTTCATAAACAGGGAGATCAGAAAGTTTCCGTTTTGCAGAAAAGCAAAACAACGTTCAAATAAAAAAAAGATTTTAAATAATGCCCAAAGTAAGCAACATTAAATAAAAATAGCATAGGCCAAAGCTTTCCTTAGTGCAGCATTTTGTTTTCATGGATGCTCCTGGGGGGCTTAAAGGAGCGTTTCTTAACCT
>NW_015388237.1:87040-105380 GCF_001527695.2 Protobothrops mucrosquamatus | reverse complement strand
CCAAGGTTGCCTACCCCTGGCTAGTGAAAACAAAGACTGGGGCAACATTATAGCAGTGTTCCAATATAGGAAGAACTTCCACAAAGAAGAGGAGGGAATCAACCTATTTTCCAAAATACCAGAAGGCAAGACAAGAAGCAATGGATGGAAACTAATCAAGGAGAGAAGCAACTTAGAACTAAGGAGAAATTTCTAACAGCGAGAACAATTAACCAGCGGAATGTCTTGCATTCAGAAGTTGTGGGTTCTTCCTCACTAGAAGCTTTTAAGAAGAGACTGGACAACCATTTGTCTGAAATGGAATAGAGTCTTTTGCTTGAGCAGAAGGTTAGACTAGAAGACTTCCAAAGTTCCTTCTAATGTTGTTATTCTGTGGGACATCCCATTTCACCTTCAGATAAATTTTAATAGTTGGTAGTTCTTCTGATCAAAAGAGATAAAAACTTTTCAACTCCGTTTTCAAAATTAAAAATTATTCACAGAGTACATGTAGAGTGCAGATCAAGCACATGTCAAAAAGTCAGGCGAGAGTCACACTATTTCTCTTTTCAACACTTTTGCAATAGTAGCTAATATTTCTTTAATGTTCAGTGAGAACTTTAAGTGTAATGATATCAGCAGCCTTTACATTAACCCTGCAAAAAAGTTTAGTATTATTACCTCTTATTGCAGCACACTATTGAGGCTTAGATTTTCTTTCAGTTAATGGAGGTCAAACAAGAGAAGATATGGGATCTTTCCTGTTTGAAGTTCAGTGTCTTCATCTCTGCAAAAGAAGGTGAATACAAAGGGGTCAGTGTGGGGTTAGGGCTATGATATAGGAAAATGCAACTCTTCATTTCATCTGTAAATCTCTCTCTCCACAGCTAATAGTAGCCTTGGCAATGAATTAGATTGGAACAAAGTATGAAGAGAAAGCATTATACCTCTGACCTTTACACTGTGTCTCTGATCCAATTCAGGCCACCTTCAGAATTATTTTTGTCACAAAATGGAAATACTGGGAACTCCAACTAAGAAGTTTCCATACCATTTCTTTTACTGTTCACAATTTCTGAATGAGAGTAAGAACTAAGATGGCACTTCTAGTCGCCAATGCATATGTGACTAATGTGCCACACTAGTTCTTTGGTATTTTTGCTCTACACACCAATATTATACAGTCAGTGCCTTAACACATAACACATTCAGCGCAGAGACATCAACGTTATGATTTTTGTTCTGTTTCAGAATATTTTCTCCAAAAATGTAAAGATAACAGTTTATATTCATAACTATTATTTTTGGATACACTTAACTCCTAAAGTTGTCTCTTATTTTTTTCTGGCTTCATTTGCCATCTGAGCAATGTTTTATTAGAAATACTTTTTATAGAAAATTGCATGGTTGTCCCAGTTTAACTGATTTGTTGTAGCATTTCTGTTATTTGTTGTGTATTGAAAAGAATTACAGAAATAAAGTGTTTATGCCATGGTGTCTTTAAAGCAAGTCCACCAAAACCTATTGATTTGGGAGTGAACCCCACTTACATTGCAGTCTGCATTCTTTAACATAATAACAACTATAATCATTGTAAATAACTTGGATGAAGAAGATCACTACAAATATCCAGGCATCCTTCAAGCTGTCATCATCAGGCACACTGAAGTCAAGAAAGAAGTTTGGTACTGAATACATCATGGGAGTGAAAAAGATTTTAAAGTCCAACTCAGTGGAGGAAATACCATCAAGGTAATTAACACCTGGGCAATTCCAGACATTAGATACACAGGTGGACTGGACTTAAACAGAGCTAAAACCTCTGGATAGGAAGATCAGAAAATAATCACAATGAATTATGTCCTTCTTTTACACAGTTTGTTTGTTTATTTGTGTCAGACATTCACACAGTGATGTTGACTGTTTCAACTTATGAAGGAGCATATGTGGATATGGTATGTAACAAGTACAACAGACAGTTGAAGAAGAAAAAAGGGTGCTGGAGAAATATCTGAAGAACATGAAAAAGATGCATTGAACTTACTGAGTAGTTCGTCTTTCCTACAAGAAAGGAGTCCAAGGAGATAACAAGAAGAAATGGCAATACTGTAGCTAAAAGTAGGAAAACTGAAGAAAGAGACAATGATACTAATTCTCGTAGCACAAGACCAAGCCTTAAGAACAAATGCATACGAAAAGCCATAACTGAGAACACAGCAACAGACAGCAAATGCCACCTCTGTAAAGACACTGAAAAAACAGTGGACTGCCTGATTAGCTTCTGCAAGATCCCACAGACTGATTGTAAACAACAGCATAACAAAGTCATAAAAATATTGCATTGGAATAACTTCAAGAAATATCACTGCAAGAAAGAACTGGTGGAAACACAAAATAGAGAAGTAATAGAAAATGACTTTAGAATTCAGACAGACACGCAACTGCTACATAACATCCCAGACATAATAATTGTTGATAAGAAAGATAAAGTAGTCTGAATAGTAAATGGGGCAGTACAAGGAGACAGCACCATGGAAGAGAAAGAAAATCACAAAATACAAAGACCTGCAAATAGAAGTAAAATGACTATGGCAAAAGGCAGCAAAGGTAGTACCAATAGAAATAAGCACCTTGGGTGCAATCCCAAAATATTTGGTTAAAATGTGAATCATCAGCATTGCCAAAATCACCATTAGTCAATTGCAAAAGGCAGCTTTACTGGGAATCACTTACATCCTACAACAATACCTTTAACACCATCAAATATCCACATCTGCCTATCTCAAGTCCTTGGGAAAGACTCCATAGGTGGACAAAAGTGCCAAATCTAATCTAACCAACTGTAATGTGTGTGTGTGTGTAACCAAACATGTGGGTAGAAACATAACCGTGCATCCATAGTATGGTGATCTTGCTAATCTAATGAACTCCATCCTTAAGAAAATACCTACAATTGTCAATTGTTCTTCAAAAAGTAGAATATGGTTATTGTTAGCTGTGGCTCACAGGCTAATGTTGGAAAAATATAAAGCATGGAAGAAAACCAAAGTGAAATTTGAAGAAAGATAAAGGGCAGACAAAATCAGAATTCATATCCTGACTTACTTTTAGCTGCATTTTTTAATAAAAAAAATGGGAACTCTAATTGTTCACATGCACAAATAGTGATTAGCATTAATGAATCCATTTTCTCCAAATAAATAAAGCCATTAAACCAAAGATGTTCCCTTTCTCCTATTTGGTTTGACAGTTATAGTATTAGCATAGAAAATTAGGACAAATAAAGAAAAATCGTAATATAAGCATCATGTAATAAATCTGTTGCTATTGCTATTCTTATTTCTTTAAAACCATAGTAGAATTATAACAAATGAATCTGAATTTAATACATTTTATGCAGTCACAGGATTAGAAGTTAATTTTGACATATTCATTGTTATTTAAACCTTAAACTTAAATAAATACAGACAGTGCTTCAAGAAGCTACTGGACGTCATATTTGCCCACGAGAATTTAGACATTTAGGAATAATTATTCAAAGGATTAGTTCCAATTTAAGCAAGTGATTATGGCCCTTTTCTGTACAAGTTTAAAAAAAGTATTTAAGTCATGGCAATATCATTATCATTATTTGGTAGTATAGCTGCTTTCAGAAATACCATTCTGAATTAGACAGTTCCATTGT
Source organism: Protobothrops mucrosquamatus (assembly GCF_001527695.2). Classification (NCBI taxonomy): domain Eukaryota; kingdom Metazoa; phylum Chordata; class Lepidosauria; order Squamata; family Viperidae; genus Protobothrops; species Protobothrops mucrosquamatus. The sequence continues at coordinate 101,716 of NW_015388237.1, read as the reverse complement.
TTAGGGGCTTCCTTCCATGCATGGCAAAACTTCTCTCTCTCTCTCTCTCTCTCTCTCTCTCTCTCTCTCTCTCTCTCTCTCTCTCTCTCATATACACACATATAGGCACATATCAGTGGTGGGATTCAAATACCTGAATCGGTTCTCTTATTGGATGCAGGCATGGGCCTCTGAGGCCTGGAACAGACTTCTGGAAGTGGCATCCATGCACTTCCAGCGGGCCATTCTAGGCCTGGGAGGCCTCCTCCAGGCCTCCCAGGCCTCGAACAGACTTCTAGAAGCAGTGTGCATTCAGCCGGTTCTCCAAACTCAGGCATGCTGACTGAGGAATTCAGGGAGTTGAAGTCCACAAGTCATAAAAGGGCCAAGTTTGAAGGCCCCTGGTCTAGTCCTTCCTTCTTGTTCCTTTCACTGATTTCCTTCCACTCAACAAAGTTGTATTGGGTTTGTGCTGCGTGAATCCTCCCAAAGAAAGAACAACTAAATCTTTCTCTGGCTAAATTGGTAAAAACAATTTCTGGTACTTCTTTCTAGCAACCATAATTCTTTGCAGTTCTGTCCCTCAATTGATATAATTTCTGATCAAATATATTCCTTCCAAGACAAATATTCATCCTGTGGGTGTAAAGAAACCCTTTTTTTAACAATGTGTACTGTAATCAGTGATTCATTGCCTGAATCAAATACTTTTGAACAGAATGTGAGTGAAATTCAAAAATGTCATTGCATGTGTCATCTCCTTGTATAACATTTACTTTTAATTAAACCATCTTTTCTTTTATAGGAAGCACATAATTGATCTTAATTTGTCATGAAAAGTCTTATTGATTTGTCTTTTTTTATAGATTGAAGCAAAATTCTAACTTTTTTTTTAAATATTTGCAGGGTTCAGCCCAGGCATCGTATTAAAGTACAAAAATATTTTTTTAAAGAGAATTGAATTCTATGTATCAGCAGTGTCATTCTGTTGTTGTTTTTTTCTTGGCAACAATTAGGCCCTCAATACATTTGTGAGACTTCTCTAGATTTCTTATAAAATGAAAGAATATGGATAGTCAACCACCAACTTACCTATAAATCCACCTCAAATAAGCTGTGGTGAGGACATTAAGAGAAATATAATTATGTAGGTCCCAGATTCAGCCAACATTTGCTAGTGGCCAACATTATTTCAATCCATTAGTCCTGTTGTTTGGGGAGGCAAGAGTAGGGATGGAAAAGCTGTCTCAGATTTTTAATTCCAATCTCAAAGGAAGTGGAAAGAACTTTTCCTTCACCTCATTTTTTTCTCACTGCCTCTTTCAGCAGCTCACTTGGGGCAGTGATGTAGGCTGAACAATCTTGAGACATAAAATGTATGGCATGTGGGCAGGGCAATGTGATCTATAAAATTTAAAAAAAATAATCTAAACATTGTCATCTCCTATATATAAGCCAATTGTAAAGTTCAAGAAACCAGAACGACTCGCGAATACAGGTCGTCTTAACTTATGACTGCAAGACAGTTGTTAAATGAGCTTTGCCCCATTTTACCACCTTTCTTGTCACAGTTGTTAAGTTAGTAACACAGATGTTAAATGAATCTGGTTTCTCCATTGACTTTGCTTGTCTGAAGGATACAAAAGATGATCACATGACTCCAGGACACAGCAACCATCATAAATACAGGCCACTTGCCAACCATCTGAATTTTGTTTAGGTGACCATGGGGATGTTACAATGGTTGCGTGTAAAATGGTCATAAGTCACATTTTTCAATGCTGTTATTTCTTCAAATGGTCCTTAAATGAACGATCATAAATCCAGAACTATCTGAAACAGATGCTTTATTGTTAATCACCTGTGTTGCTAGAAACTTGTCAGACTGAATACTTTTAGAGATTTGGGTGGAGGTCAGTTCTCTGCAACTTTCTGCAGTGCAAAGACTCTAATCACAGTCCTCTCTTGACACATCCTCTGGTCTAGCTGGAGATTCTACCATAGCAATGTTGTGATGAAAACAAATGTTGCTTTTTCAAACAATCAACACTATTGTCATGTAAGAACATATTTCAATTGATAATGAAAAAAAAGAACATTTCAGACAAAATATCATAAGTGGAATAAAGATTTTTTTTTACACTTACCTTACCTATGAGATGATCTTGTCTATGTGTGAGTGAGAGTCCTGTTTTGCCATGCACAATTGTCTTGGATTTTCTTAAATGCAAAGAAGGAATAGGGATAAAACTTCAATCGGTAGACTTTTCAGACCAGAAGTGTTGGTAGGCAAGGAGACTCTTGAGCAATGAAGTAACAGGTATCAAAGAACTACAGCCCTAACAGATTGGTTGTCATCTTGAAAAAAGCTTGAAAATACTACTTAACAGTAGAGTGAGTGAAATTTTAATAAATGTAGCAAAAGTAAAAGAGAGAGAGGGGGAGGAAGTGGGCAAAGGAGAGAAAATTGCAGTCTGCTAAAATCATAGTTTGATTCTTAATCTTTAGATTTCAAGTATAGCTCTCGGCTCATCTAAATGAGAAGTCTATGACACTAAAGTGGTATCTGTTGCAGGCGAGGTAACATTTACAATTCTCTAGAAATAAACACAGTGTTAAAAGATTTCTGCCTCATAAAATTTGCATCTAAAAACAGGCCAGAAAAATAACTTAAAAAGAGGAAACTGAAGAAGTCTCGTTGCCACTTTAACACATTTTAATTTTACATGCAAAATGATGTGTATTTAGAGTCCTATTGATATGTTAATACTCTTGACAGCGCCTCAGTTTTTAATTGGAGATTATGAAGACTTGCTGCAAATGCATATTTGCAACCAAGATAGTGTTTTATTCAAGGACCTGGTTAATTTCAGAGTATGTTTTTCAGTTTTAATAATGTTTTCCTTCCCCCTGGTCATCTGCTTTCTGGAAATGGCTGGCTTTAATACTAACCACTATTTTTTTTTACTTTTCCTATCATCCTTTCAAAGTCCATAATTCCCAGCCAATTCAGCCATAGGATTTCTCTATATTTTAGCACAGAACATCTGGAGAACATTAGATTTGGCAAAGTTGATCTACACCATAAAAAAATGAGTACCATAAAAACACTGGAAGTATTTAAGTGGATATATCAGAGTCAGTCCTAAAAGAGATCAACCCCGACTGCTCTTTAGAAGGCCAGACCCTGAAGTTGAAACTCAAATAGTTTGGCCACCTAATGAGAAGGAAGGACTCACTGGAGAAGAGCCTAATGCTGGGAAAGATTGAGGGCAATAGAAGAAAGGGATGACAGAGAATGAGGTGGCTGGATGGAGTCACTGAAGCAGTAGGAGTGAGCTTAAAGGGACTCCAGAAGATGGTAAAGGACAGGAAGGCCTGGAGGAACATTGTTCATGGGGTCGCGATGGGTCGGACACTCTTTCGCAATTAACAACAACAATCAGAGGCCAAATATGCCATGTTCTGGATCCAATTAGATACAATCATTTGGGTTTTTTTTTTCATTTTGGAGATTTTTTTCCTTCCTTCCTTCCTTCCTTCTTTCCTTCCTTCCTTCCTCTTTCTCCCCTCTTCCAGTTCGGTCTGTAAATCAGTTTTTGAGCTAAAAGATTAAGTATCAAATGAAAGAGAAGGAGAGGAAAAGGAAACCAGGTACCAATTCTAAAAGTCTAATAATAGGTATTATATAATGACAGCTGGAAAACATTCAGTGAAAGAAAAGCCTGCTGCTGAGTTAGTCCTGCTTCACAATGTATCTTTCTTTGTTGCAGCCCCCAAAATAGCTCTTCCAGGAGACAATTGAGGCAGGAAGATGACAGCACTGATCTTTCGTCAACAGAGGTGTCTGCCACAAGGATGCCAAAAGGAAGAACGTACACCCTTTCATAGTTGGGTCATAGTGTTGTAGCCAAAAACTTAAAGCATTAATCAGGGATAATATCAGTAGTAGATAAACCAAACATTTATTTTGTTCAGAATTTTGTTAACACACACAGAGAGAGAGAGAGAGGGAGAGACAACACAAAGAATATATGTGGAAAACATAGCTAGCTCTTGAACCAGTTGTACGAAGGAAATCTTATGGTTCTTCACATGTTACTAGGAGTTCTCAGTGAGAAATTCACTAAAATACAGCTTTACATTTGCTACTAATCCACCACAAGGCAGCAAGCATTTCCACACATTTCTTCCAAATCCCACAAAATCAGTTTGAAGCTGTCATGGTTGTCTTAGCTGCCCCCGGCCTGGAAATATCATTACCACATGAATCATTCAGTCCCCTTTCCCCAGGTAAACAACTGGGCAGCATAAAAAATGGTGCCGAAAGTATTGCTCAACCATCCATTTTCATGTTTATTTCACAGTGTAAACCTGTCCCCCCCCCCCCAACTAGTCAGTTGCTAAGAAGAACAAGCAGTGACAAAAAGCTAGTAGCATTTGGGAAGACACCAAAATGGTGGGAACTTTGCAGGGAAAATGAGGAAGGTGAACTGGATTTGACAGTTGAGTAGCAAGGGGTCACAATAATTTCTACTAATAGGAGATCCAAAGCTCCCCAGAGAGTTAGCATCAAAAGATGTTTAAAAAAATGTAATAAGCACAATCTGTGATATCCAACAATTGATCTAGAAATACTCAGTTGCTGAACAGAAACAATGATTTGGGGGCAATCTAATTCCTAATTAGGAACACCTAATTCCCAGATACTGTCTCATCTCTAAATATATTTACTCATTTAGTATGGCTGTAGCATTATTATTATCCTTCTCATCTTCTCTACTACCCTCTCTTATTGGTATCATTATTATGATTATTATTACTCTGTTGTTTTGCATGTACATGGAAAGCTCCTGCACTGGAGACAAATTTCATGGCCAAATAAACTATTCTATCTGATTGGACAATGGTGCTATGACTTTGTGTAGCAGTACCCCAGCTGCAAGGGAGTAAATCTATCATTTGTCTTTCTGTCTATCTTCATTCATCCATCCACACACAGACACACAAACATGCACCATTGTTGGATTTGTTTTCACAGCTTGATAGTTACTCTAAGAAGCCAAACCGCACAACACCTCATAAAACAACAGATATGAAGAAGATGCATTATGATTTGATAACTGAAAATCCTGGTTTTACAATTAAATCTGAAAAAGTGATATATTTGAGCTTATCAATGGGTAATATGGCTATTAAAAAACCACTGAAAACATAGAGTTTGAATTCCTATTGGAATATTGCAAGAATATTTCAGATTTGTACTCTGCTAATCCTGTTAATTACTATCAGTTAGCAATACAACAACAGCCCATATGATTATTCTGTGTATAACTACTCCGACTTTGTTCCACTTATGCCATTGCTCTCTTTACATCATGGTAAGAATTACAATGGTGCACATACCTCCAAAAATTGTACCACTCCTTAGGAATTAAAGAAGACTTGCTCAAATAACAAATGAAGAACACATTCTGGAAACTGACAGGATCCTTTTAAAATCATTATCAGAGGCAAAAAAATGTATTGTGTTCAATTTTCTAAAACAATATGGAGAGATTGTGAAGTTTAAGAAGGCACAACAGTCATATAATCAACTCATTTCTGCAACAAGGCTTTTAAAATAATTGCTTAGCAGGTCTATCTGAATTACATAGCAATCAGAGGCAGTTAACTTTTTCATCTCAGATAGCTGAAGTGGTTTCAGCATTAGTTCTCGTTTTATATTCTTCCTAATTTAATACTTATTTCATGATCTGATAAGACAGTTATTAACTGATTGCCTATGAAGACACCATTTTCTTTGCCAATTCTCCCTGTTCTGATGTCAACATTTAATGTATAGTCCTGAAATAATATACACAGATGAAATCAGATGCTAAATATGGAAAATATCTGTTTCTCTTGTCACTTTGAGGAGGTTTTCTTATCTAAGTAAGAAATGGATTTGTGACATTAACACTCTCCCAGCTCTGACTTCAGCTATTATCTGTGTCATCGGATGCCAAGATCAGGGTCAAAGTAATATAAGATGCTCTAAATAAACTTAGTCACTGTGATTTTTTTTGTTCTGACTTTTTTTTTTGCATAAGACTTTCCACAGATTGGTGAAGCCAGATGCTTCCCCCCGCCATACATCTATTTTTGATTCGCTGTTATTTATTATTATTTTTATTTATTTTTTTATTTTTAGGATTTATATGCCGCCCTTCTCCCCATGGGACTCAGGGCGGCTCACAGCATATTAAAACATCATACAAAAAGAATTTCCCCTACTAAAAACCAATTAAAACCCAAATATTGGTAGCTGTGGCTCTTTAAAATCGTTAAAAATTGTCCCTATTTAAAACTCACCCTAGGTCAGGCCCTTATCCAAATTCAGTTGTGTGGCTGATGTTTCTATGTTACAATAAATGGGATAAATAGAAGACTGGATAGGTTTCTAATTCTCACCCAAAAGCTTTGTCCTCAGATAAGAGGAACATGTGGATAAAAATTAGAGAAGAAACTCGAAGCTTTAATTTAGCTTGGACAAAATGCACCTCCTGATTAAAATCTTCAAAAGTGGGAACAAAGAAGATTGCTTATTTTTAAGTCTGTCCTTTTTAAACAAGGAACTTTAGGGGGGAAAAACCCTGCTTATTTAACTTCTAAAATAAATGCTTCAAAATAATCAGATGATCCCAGTCATGTATCAAACTTCTTTAGAAAAATAAATTATAGATAAAAATATTGAATCTTCCCCATGTGCATTTGAAATGCCTAGATCAGTGGTGGCGAACCTATGGCACAGGTGGCATTCGGAGCCCTCTCTGTAGGCACACGTGCCGTTGCCCAGCCTCGCCTCCCCTCACGACCCCCTCCTCTCCAGCAGCCCCCCTGAAGGAGAGTTGCCCCTGAGCGTGCCCAACCAGAGCAGCGCAGCCAAGGACATGGCAGCCAGGCAACGTAATCAAGACTCTGCCCTCACACCCCATCATGCACAGTTGATGCTGCAGGACACGGGCAGAGGGCATGACCGCCATAGCGCTGTTGGGCTGCCTGGGCGATCTGCGGCGGGCCCTGGAGGCAGTGAGTAGCCCTGCGGGCAGACAGGGAGGGGGATGGGGAGGCAGAGCAGGGGCAGAGCAGGGGGTGGAACGGGGCCGGGGCCAGTTTTTGGGCACTCGGTCTCTAAAAGGTTCGCCATCACTGGCCTAGATATAGTGAGAAGGAAATAATTTCATGGGCACTTAAGTAAAAGTCTTGCAGGTTCAATGGCTCTCCAGAATATACAACATAACATTTCAAACCACTAATGCTGGAAGCTAAAACATCTCACCAAATAACTGAAATCAGTTCATACTTTTTTTAAAACAAGCAAATGAAAGTGTTCTTGGGTGAGCTGAATGAAAGAGTATTGTTGTGGCTCTGTCCTGTGGGTCCCTCTCATCAGAGGAGGAAGGCTCTGAACATGAAGGAGAGGAGATGGCCAGGCCTCCCTCTCCAGGACCTTCCCCTCTGGTGCGGCCTTCGGTGCCTTCCGACGGAGAGGAGATTGGCCAGGAGCCCGGTGCTTCTGGGATTGGCCAGGAGCCAGGTGCTTCTGGGATTGGCCAGGAGCCAGGTGTANCCCACAGGCTATATAAGCAAGGGGTGTGCCGTTTGAAACTTTTGTGACGAACAATTTTGCTGAATCTCCTGTTGCAGCACTCCGGCAATTTATCCTGGACTTATCGTATGTTTGTATTGTGTTATCAGTAAAAGCCTTGGCAGGCAGCCACGGAGTTGCTGCCAAGTGTTCATCTGTATTTGGCTGTGCTGAGCAGTTTTTCAGCTCTCGGCTGACTGGTTGGGGGGTGTGAGTCGGACGGAGGACAGAACAAGTATATGTATGTACTGTATGCATGTATGTATTTAAGACTTTCTTCAAAACTTATAGCAACTGACTCACCAACTTAAGTGGAGAATCCTGAAAATGTTTTTTGTCAGGCTAGCTGACTGAACCTTTTTATTGATTCAGTTTGATTTATATACCTGCCCATCTTCCCTTACAGACTCTATGTAACTCAAAAAAATTAAAGACAGTATAATAACTTGATATAAAACATAAACAGCAGCCAAAGAGCCAAAACAGAAAAGGAAGTGAATATTCCCAAGCAAGATGAGAAGAACTTCTGTTCTTAAAGTGATTCACAGTTAATGTGAGTGAAAGTAGTCTTTCAGGTAAGATCCCAATCCATTTGTCTTTAAAGTTTAAAGGCTGTAAAATGTAAAACAAGCAGAGAATGGCAAACAATGTCACAGGACTTTTGGAACTTTTTGCTCTACCCATCAATTGAGAATCCCTTGGTTCACAGCTAACTTTTGTCTAGCTATTTATCTGGAAAACGAGTCATTCCTAGACCAGCCCTTTCTTGCAACCAAGATCATTTGATCTGTACAAAATTCTTTCTTGCCATGCAAGAAAATTTATTTTTCACTAGCTGTACCCGGCCGCGCATTGCTTTGGCTCAGTCTGGTAAAAGCGTGTGTTGCTTTTACATCCAACAGATGGCGCTGTTTTTCAAAAAAAGCATGTTTTTACCTGTCACAGGTGTGACATCTATATAATATAGGTATATAAAAACATGTGCGTATTTGAATGCAACGTTGTGTCAAAATTTCAAAGCAATCGGTGAAGAACTTTCGGAGATTTAAGATTTTGAACAAACGAACATTTACATTTTTATTTATATAGATAATTTATAAATGAGATACCAGCTTCTTCATTTTTTCTTATATTTTTTCTAGGACAAATATGAATAAATTATATAAGTATAATTTTACGTGCACAACGGCACACAGACACACATAGAGTCTGATTGGACTGAGGTGCTATACAAAATTTGTAAACACAATTGCAGCTCAAATTGCATTTAAAAATAATATCACAAACCTAAAATTTTAGAAGTAAGTTATTTACTCTAAACAGCAGATGAAAGATTCTCTCCTCTTCCTCTCTCTTTTCTGACCATATTTTCCTGTTTAGTGAAAACTCAAGACTAATGTTGGCTTCCACAAGAAGAGTGATACAATAATACTCCATCATGTTATGATACCTCAAGTTGAAAAAAAAAGTTATTATCATATTTTAAGGTGTGCCATGACAAACATATATTTTATCTAAGAAGTCTAAACTGGGGGGATAAAAGTTTACAAGCACAAACTACACACTTGCATCAAGCCACTTTTCCTCTTCCTAGCCAGACAGACTCTGCTTTGTGATGAGGGCCTAGAATTTTGAGTCATAGTCCTAAGACAATAGGATGGCTGGTCAATCTATTCATTCCTTTTTGGCACATTTTACAAACTTATAAAATTTATTCCAACCACATTCTTGTGTTTCCCCTCTATATATCTAAATATACTTCTAATTTCTTTTTTCTTTTCTATTCTCTATTATTTTTTCTATCTCAGCTCAGATAATTGAAAAAATGGTAAAACTACATTCTCATTTGTTATAAGAGAAAGGAAGGAAGGAAGGAAGGAAGGAAGGAAGGAAGGAAGGAAGGAAGGAAGGAAGGAAGGAAGGAAGGAAGGAAGGAAGGAAGGAAAAGTAGTGGATGACGATGAAGAATTTCAAACCATGAATACTTACCTACAGAAAAGAAAATGACTAGCCTTTGCTTCTATAAAACAGAAAAATGGAAGGGCACAGCAGCAGGGAATTGGCCAATGGTGGATTGTAATAATCTAAAGTCTGGACTGAAAGGTCATCAAGGAGAGATCCAACCTGGAATTAAGGAGAAATTTCCTGACAGTGAGAACAATTAATCAGTGATACATCTTACCTCTGGAAGTTATAGGTGGTCCATACTGGAGGCTTTTAAGAGACTGGACAACCATTTGTCTGAAATAGTATAGGGTCTCTTGCCATTGGGAGGGGGATGAAATAGAAAACCACCAAGGTCCATTCCAGCCTGTGATTCTATGTTCTAATCTTTTGCCAAAATATTTCAATCTGCAATTTTGATTTTTCTTATAATTAAGCTGTCATGAGTACAAGAGAGGAGTTACTTCCATAGTAGATGTCTTTCTTCTTGTGTGAATCAACACCTCAAATAAATAGAATGTTTATTAATGATGGAACTAGCTTTAACTTTGTTTTTATTTTATATTATTCTTATGAATTGATGTGAAAGATGTACTGACTCTTTGCATTTTTAATACTGCACAGAGAAATGCTTCACGATACACATGGGGTCAGCAATGAAGCCTTCTTCTAAGAGAAGAAGCATCCATGTTTTCTAGAGGCCTGGAGCTGATGGGTGTATATGTGCAATGTGTACATACAGTACTGCATCTTGCCGTGTGATATGTCTGTGCATGAACATGCCAAAAAATCCAGTGTAGAAAGGCTGTTGATAGAACTGTACTGATGCTGCCAAAAGACCCAGCTGTCTCCATGCATTGTATACAAAGCTTGAGCACACAATTTAATATTTAAAACCATGAGGTGAGGTGAGGCAGAGGAAGGAAGGAAGGAAGGAAAGAAGGAAAGAAGGAAGGAACTTTTAAATGAAGAAAAAGAAATACAGTGGCAATCTCATGTTTATCCAAGAACTGCAAAAGAAATGTCCACAAAATAACAGAACATGAACACATCATTTATAAATGAGCTATCAGCACAATGAAAACAATTTCAAAAGCTGTCATGCTTGCAGTTAGATGCAAATACTACTTCAGAAAGCTGCTTGAAGAAACTTGAATTTGACAGTTCTATTGTATCAGCATACACTAAGAACTTCTGAAGGAAAATAAAAAATGAACATCATTACAGCATAATCTTCATTCTGTTAAAGACCCAGGGACTGTTGCTTAATATTCACCTGTAATATTGCCAAAGAGTTATATATTGAATACCAAACAAGAAAGAAAGCCACATCTCTTTTGTGCAGAATTGTTGTTTCCATTGTGTAATGACTGAGCTTGTTAGCAATTGACCCAACCTTCTGTTAGTTCACTGTTCTATCTGCATACAAAAGCTTTCTGCAATGCCTGTTGGATTTACAACGTCTTATCTTAGGAAGGAGGTTGCAGGAGATGCTGAAAGCCTTACCCTGCAATCTGAGTCCAGCTCACAATGTCTTTATGCCACAGTTGGTATTCCTACGTTGCTTTCTAGCAACAGCAAGAGAAAAGTTCACAAAGTAATTCTCAAAAGCAAATATTCAAACCAATTCAATCTCCTCCAAACTGAACTGTCAAAAAAACAACAACCCCAACCTCTCCCCTTTCTGTTGCCCCTCCCCAAAAAACAGACCCCCTGAAGGAACTAAGAAAATCAGTTAAATTAAATGAAACCAAATCAAGAGAATCTGGCATGTTTTGAGGACAGACGGATTAAATGTTGGGCTTTTCACCTTCTAATACTAATTACCTTGACAAGTATAGAGTCAGATAATTCAGTGATGACAGTAATTCTAATAGAAATATTTAGTTTCTAGAATATGAAAATTAATACACATGCAGAGTTAGCCACACATTTTTGTGATCAGATCTCTATAATTGTTGTTGTTGTTGTTATGAAATTCTAGCTTCCAGAAATCTACTCATCCTGGTTAATGGCAGGAGATGCTTAAGAATAACTGACTGCATTGGAAAATGGCAGGCATGAACAGATGGCAGTAAAACAATATCAAAACTCTTAAAATCTTGTTTCCATCTAGAATTTATCTGAATTTATGCATCCCAAATCAGGGAGCTCTAGGGATGCTGGGAGTTGCAGTTCATCAATGTTAGAAGAGTCACAGGTTCTCCATCTTGGCACACAGAATATCTTACATCTTTTGTTTGTTTACATTTGCTGCACTGAAAAAAACAAATCTCCAAAAGCTGAACAGACAAAGAAAATAATTATTCACAGATTAATTTTTCTGGCTTAGATTTGCTGCCTTCTCCTCGGGGTAAATTAGGGAAAGGGAAGACAGAGCAATAACAGGTTTTTTTTGAGTGTGTGAATATAAAGCAACACTGATTTTTATGCTATTATTAAATAGTCTTTTTTTTCTTTTACAGATACATTTACAATAAGTACTAAGAACATTTTAATTTTTCTATTTGTAAGGCAGAACGTGCAATCAGTTACTGGGGAATTATGCAAAAAAAAAAAAATCCCTCCCAACTTCATTTTTTTTTTCTATATTTCTCTGTGAGAAAATAGAAGAGAAAAAGTTTATTTTAACTGTACATAAAGTCAAGGTAGGAATCCAGGTATCCCGGTGGAAAATCAGGATCTCACAAGGTCAATCTACTGGCCCTCAGGCTGTCTTGATAAAACAAGGGCATTGTTACAATTCCCAAGTGCTTTTCATGTAGGAACATTTCCTTCCAAAAACATGAATGCTAGAACTTGATTCATTCTCTTGGATCTTATTGTGCATGAAGTAGATTTAGCTATGAATAAATTTATCCTGAATCTAAAGAATCTGATTCTAAATCCAGCTGGAAACAAATGTAGGCAGATCAGTTTCTGTTTCTGTGTATGACTCAGATTTGCACCACAGTCTTGTTGTATTTATTTTCCAGTAAATTTGCAGATGAAGCATTGCTATATACATCTCCTCTTTCTTCCTAATTACATAGTGCTTAAAGATTACATTGTTTTTCTCAGTGTGCCTATAATTTCCAGAGGAAAAATAAGCTCTGATGTCACTGAAGCGCATCTTGAGAGGGCCTGGAACTGAGTCAATCCTCACATGAATTGCTGCAAAGCCAGAGGAAGACCTACGACAAATCAAGGCCTGGCTTAGGAATCAACATTGAGGAAAAGTGCAACATTCAGCATTGCACAATAAGTCTCTTGCTTGCCAGAAATGTCTTCTCTTTCTTCTCTTGTTCCCTGCATAACCCAATGTGACAGATGGTTCCCCAAAACTGATAGAAAAGATTTGGGAAAGAGAAAACACGTAGATTTACAGAGAAATTTGTTTTAGTTACAAAAGGATATGCTTGGATACAATCCAACCTGTTGTTTAGGAGAAAGGAAGGGAGGGAGGGAGGGAGGGAGGGAGGGAGAGAGAGGGAGAGAGGGAGAGAGAGAAAGAGAGGGAGAGATGTTGTTTGGAAATAAATGTGGGTTATGCATCTGTTCAGAAACATCAAGGGGCCCCCAACTGGCAATGGAAGTTTAAACAGCATTTGGAAATGGAACACAAACATTTGATTTTCCTTTTCAGATGATAAAGAACCCCCCTATTTACAGCTTATTTACCCAGCTCGATTGCCCTGCTTCCAGTTCAGACCAATCACCACTTTAGGAGAGCAGGAATGGATGAGGTCACTCTATGCTCTTCATTCGCATAGTAAATGTGACATCTAGGCACNCTTCCCCTCTGGTGCAGCCTTCGGTGCCTTCCGACAGCGAGGAGTTTGGCCAGGAGCCCGGTGTTTCTGGGATTGGCCAGGAGCCCGGTGCTTCTGGGATTGGCCAGGAGCCAGGTGCTTCTGGGATCAGCCAGGAGCCAGGTGTATCGGACTCCGACGAGGATACGTCTTGGCTGGATCCACGCCAGCGTCGGAAAGATAAGCGTGCGCAGCAGCGAACACGTCGTGCCAGATAATTCAGCTGAGTCACTGGGCCACACCCCACTGGCTATATAAGCAAGGGGTGTGGCATGTGAAGTTTCGTGACAGACAATTTTTGGATGGATATTCGGTCGCACGCTCTCTGGCAAGTCATTGTGGAATTATCTTTGTTTGCTGTGTCTTATCAGTAAAGGCTTGGCAGGCAGCTACGCAGTTGCTGCCAAGGAATTCATTTGCCTTTGTGCCGAGCAGTTTTTCAGGCCTCGGCTGCCTGGTTGGGGGGTGTGGGTCGGACGGGGGACAGAACAGGCACATTCTTCTGATAAAATTTTAAGGAATATATTTTTCCTACATGTTGTCTGTTTCGATTGATGCACTTTGATGCATTGCAGCCTAACTCCAGCAGGAACATCCCAATGTATCAACTCACAATTTGCTATATATTTGAACATGTGTTGGACCTATCTTTATAAATATTGCCCCCAAACCACTGGGAAATGACATTGAATTCAAACTTGGAATTCAAAGTATAGAAGTCTAATCCAAAGAGTTTTCAGTCTTGTGATGTCCCTGGATCTATTTTTTTTTCCTTTCTCTCTGCTGAAGCCCATTTCTCCAGAACATTTAGAACATAGAATCCTAGGATTGGAAGGGATGTTGGAAGTCTTCTAGTGACTAATCCAATCCCCTGTTCAAGGCAGAAGACCTTATTCTTTTCCAGTCAAATGGTTGTCCAGTCTATTTTTGATAACCTCCAGTGATGGAGCACCCACAAATCAAGGAGGCAAGCCATTCCATCGTTTAATTGGTCTCACTGTTAGAAAATTTCTCCTTATTTCTAGGTTAGATCTCTTTTTAACAAGCTTCCACCCATTATTTCTTGTCCTACCCTCTGGTACCTTATAGAAAAACTCAGCCTTTTCTTCTCTGTAACTTCCCTTCAAATACCAGAAGATACCTCTTATGTCACCACTAATCCTTTTCTTTAATAAGCTAGACATACCTAACTCCCTGAACCATTCTTCATATATTTTAGTCTCCAGAACATTTCTGTTTCCAATCCCCTCTCCCTCCCTCCCTCCCTCCCTCCCTCCCTCTCTCTCTCTCTCTCTCTCTCTCTCTCTCTCTCTCTCTCTCTCTCTCTCTCTC
>NW_015388237.1:69443-86657 GCF_001527695.2 Protobothrops mucrosquamatus | reverse complement strand
GTCCCAAAGTCACCCAGCCCATTTTCGTACCAAAAGGAGGGTTACAACTCAGAATCATCTGGATTCTTGGCCAGCACCTAAATACAGTAGATAAAGTGTCTAATCACAAAATGGAGGCAGGTCTCTAAGGCATTAATAAAACATTTTTCAGTAAACCGCTGCCACAAAGTCTTTTATTTTTTATTTATGTTTAATTCAATGAAAGTTCTGAATTTTCTTAAAAAAAGAAAATTCATAATGTTTCCTATTCCTGCAACACTTCAAACATTAATATAACTGTAATCTCTGAAGGATGACTCTCTTTTAAGCACTCTTCAGCATTTTATCTCTTTTGGATTCTGTTATTATCTAATATTAATTCATTTATAATTCATTATAAAATTGCTTTGTAATTTGGTTGCTAAAGAGCAATAAAAGATTTCTTTGTTCTACCAGAATTCATTATTAATAATGTTTTGGATGTGTGTGTGTGTGTGTGTGTGTGTGCGTGTGTGTGTATAAACAGTGTGAAGCCACATCTACTTCTTTGTGGTTTGTAATTTATAATTCTATCCTGTTATAATGATCTATATGTTAAAAATAAAACCATATACAGCAATGAAATATTCAAACTACCATGCTGTTATAGTTGTTAACTGCTCTTTTGTTTCTCCAAAGCAGCTATAACCATACACATTAAACAAATAGTTCCTGTCCTAGGACTTTGTTTCCGGAGACTGGAAATAATATTCTTTGGTGAGTTCTGGTGACATATTTCTTATTGGAAGGGAAGGATCCTTTTATAATTCTGTATATGCTCAGTAGGAAATCAGTCTCAATGGAATTAAAGAGAAAAAAATGAAGCATAATTGATCTAGCTCTGGTCCATGGACTCTACTGGACAGTAAATACAATACAATGAAATGCAAGAAATACAACAGCATTTTTTTGGGAATCAGTAGCTAAGTGATCAGCCAGATTTAATCTTAAGAGTATTCAACTTGAGGAGAAAGTTGTTTATGGAGTACCTCACTGAAATCATGGTCTTTTTGGTAGTTATATTGTTTACATGTTAGGAGTGAGATACCAAAGCAGGGGCTGCCTCATTTGCACCACCTCCTGTGGCTTGATGAAGCATCCAAGCCAAGACCACAAGGTTATGATACATTTGTGCAAGTCAAAATATCAGACCCAAATTAAAATTCAGACGTGCATGAATTGGTATTGAAGCACATGATCCATGGTCTGTATTGAAGCAGAAACTTGCTACATTGGGTAAATAGTACATTTGGTAAGGGGTACCCAAAGCCATTCAATGAGCATACAAGATATGGTGACAGTTCAGATCCTATAGGAGATAGTCTTCAGAAAAGGGAGGTTTTGAAGGTCATCAAGCAGGATAACAGAGACAAACTGTAACTTCCCAATGGTTAGTACCCCATATAGAAACTACTAAATGAGTTCAATTGTAATCTCAATGAAGAAATATGCTCATCTTTAGATATGTTATTCAATATATCATAAGGAAAGAGATTAGTCAATTTTTGCATTGAACAGAGAAGATGAAACGCCAAAGCTACATTGGACCCCTGAAGCTGTTGCATTGATATTGGGATTTGCAATTAGCAAGAAGGGAATCAAACATTGTACACTATCAAGTGCACCTTCCACAAAAACATGGTATTCCTTTGAGATAATGCTGTGCAATTGAATAATGATTTGGCAAAACCACTTTAACAGAATTTGCCAATCTTTGCTAACACGAGTCATTTGTTAAAAAAAAAAAAACAACAACCCATACTACATAGATATTCATTCTGTTTCTCTTCTTAGGTAAGGAAATATTTCTAAAAAGATGATCCAACAGGCCACAGGTTATCTAATTACTATTAAAAACACCTTCTTAACACCAAAGGGATGCATATTTAAAGGCTCCACAGGAGAGCTCAAAGAAATCAAAATGGCAGTCACAATTTCAATTACGCAATTATAGTCACAATTTCAATTATGCAATTACAGCCACAATCAAAGCCCTGCTTCTTTTTGTGTACCAAATAATAACAAGAGGTAAGGGTTTGTTCACATGGTCATGACTACCACCTTAAACATTTTTTACCCCTAATAGGTGTGTGTGTGTGTGTGTGTGTGTGTGTGTGTGTGTGTTCTATACTATTGGAACCCTTTGATAATTAATATATGATCCAAAAGTCATAAATAAAACATACCAGAAGGCTTCTAAGAATGTTTGGCTATATAAATCAGTGTCTTTTATGTTACATTATTTGTCCAACAATTTAATATTACATGGCATGACTGATATTGCCAAGGGGTTGGGGTTATTTTTTGGTCCCTGTATACATAAATCAAAAACTGTGTGTGAACAGTACATATTAGATGCAATATTGATTCAACTCACCGTGCCATGAGTGAACAAGCAAAACAGTTGGGTCACAGCTATGCAGCAATTGTTTTGACCTGACTTGGCGATGCTTGAAAAAGCTCATAAGGCAAACAATGAGACTAGCAGTAAGGACATGGGGTGGAAAATTAATAGCTTGGAAAGAAAGAAAAAAAAAGAAAACAAGAGAAAGATTGAGGTACAGATCCCACCCCCAGAGTAGTTTATGGCTCCATGTCAATGTTCTTCTGAGATTACTTCCCTTTATTAATGAAGCCCAGCTAACAAAACAAACAAACAAAAAGATGTATCAGAAACACTGCCCAGAGCAGAATGACGACAAACACAAAATTGTTTATATAGGATAATTTCATTTTGTTCATTAGCTTTGGCTTCCAGACTTATGGCTTGGATTTGGGATTAAATGTTATCAATTTGTTCTGACAATCAAAAATTTAGATTATAAAACCGCAGCAGCTTCTTTTCTTAGAAAAGATGTGCATGTCCAAAGATTTTATACCATTCCAAATCTACTGCTGCATGTTGGATTAGAAAATATATATATGTGGACTATTCATTGCTGCCTTTCATAGTCTGTGGTGTGCCCTGGAATTGGAGTGAAAAGTGGTAGGGCATCTACAGCTTGGGGACCAATTTCAGATCCCTTTGCAGACCTGTTCTTTAAGATTTTGTTGCCAATCTGGTGGTACGTTCTTTCAGTTGACCTAAGGCTTTTGAAGGTATCTTTTGCAGGTTTAGTCTGTTTTAAAGGGATTCTGTGACAAATACTGAGATAATGCATTTAAAGAGATGTTAACATCTGAACTATGTGCTCTTCTGCATCCCAGAAATAGCATGCTTTCATGCATAGTTGACAAGATAAATGGACAGGAGAAAGAAACCAGAGAGAATGACTCCCACTAGTTAATTCATCCCATGGAGTTTAAGCAGAAAGTCTGCTCTTACCTACTTCGACTGTAAGGGAATGTTCTGCCTGTTTTGTCTGGGCTAAGTGAGCAGCTGTTACCTGTGATAGGATAGCAAAAGAAATTGCTTCCATCAATATTCCCTTGCCCCCCAATTCTCCAATTCTATCAAAAGCCACACTGGAATAGCAGAACTGGTGAATAAGCAATGGTGGTCTTCCACTGCCAAAAAAATACAAGTACCTCTATAAATCAGTGGCCAGAAAACAAAGGATTTCTATCATATTGTCTTTGGGTGGACAATATGAGCAGGTCATTAGCTAACCTTATATCTCTAGCAGGGATTTTGGGGGTTGGAACTGATGGGAGAAATGGGCCAAAAAATACACCTGGTTTTCTCCCCCTACTTCTCTCACCATCTGCTGTGGAAAGCAATGGAAAAGAAAAGCTTATTATCTGCTGATTCTTTGGTTCCATGTACTTATCAATTTGTGGAATTGGAGAATTTAACTGTAGAAATTGTGCATGAATTCTACTGCCAGATACGGGCACCAAAAGGGACACCCCCACTGCAATCTCCTTCCTTGCTTCTGCAGAGAGATTCATTACTCTGCTTCACTGTAAGTCTAATTAAGGTTTGGAAGGGTGAATGTAATTATGCTGACTCCCAAACTGAATGGCAGCTGTATACTTGCTGCCATACAGAAGAGTCCTAAGAACATAATGTGATTGTTAGAAAGCCCAAAACTTTTAAGAGTATATTAGGCAACTAATATGTCTGAGACAATAGAGTTTAAGATAGTTCCTCTTTTGACTACCCCAACAGGCAAGAGAAATCAAGTCCATTGTATTTGCTTTGCTGATATTGTCTAATGTAACTTTTAATATTAGTGAGGCTTGAAGAG
Source organism: Protobothrops mucrosquamatus (assembly GCF_001527695.2). Taxonomy (NCBI): domain Eukaryota; kingdom Metazoa; phylum Chordata; class Lepidosauria; order Squamata; family Viperidae; genus Protobothrops; species Protobothrops mucrosquamatus. The sequence goes on along the minus strand of NW_015388237.1, from coordinate 82,449 downwards.
CAGGATGGCACTGAAGGGCTGACATGTTTCCCTATGAGACTTAGATAATGCTGTTCTGTAGCTTTCACTAAGTTGCCATAACTATCATTCATTCTGGGGCACAGGAAAGGATTGATTGGACCAACCAAGAGAAAAGGCAAAATCAATCAATTTGGAATTAATTATGTCAAATTGTGATGGCTGTCTTTAAAAAAAAAAACCTGAGAATAGACAGGTAAGCTAATGATTATGAAATATACTAAACAGAGATGTGAACAATTATTTGAGTCGGCATTGGGCTTGGAAATCAATTTAGAGATGATGGATTTTCCTGCTGCAATTGAACTGATGAATTGATTTCACAGTTGTTTGGGTCCTTGAGGTTCACTTAAGATTAAATACCATATATATATATAACAACTGAAGCTGTCTGCTGTTTGCCGCAATAATTCATTTTTAAAATGGCATCAAATTCCCATCAGCCATAGCACTGTGTTAAGCGTATTGATTGGTAAAGTGTATTTTCAGATGGTAAAAGCCATTAGCTCTTTTGCAGTCAGAGCACTACAAATGCTGAACTGTTTTTCATAATTCACTATCTATGATATGACTACATGGCTTGTTTTCCTATAATGTCACATTAGGAAACAGCTCTGAATTGGGTCAACATGTGGATTCCAGAAAACTCTTTAGTAACTTACCATTAGAAATATGAAAATATTACTCAAGATATGAGGGTTAAAGCAAGGGGAGGATTCAAATAATGCTTCTGGATATTCATGGACTTCTATTCCAACATTTTCTCAAACAATCTACTTGCATTCCTATTGACTGGGGTTTAGAGTAATTATTCTAATTCATAACAAATGGGCAAATATGGAATGGCTAAATGTCACCCAACTAGTCTTTTATGTATAATAAAATATAATAAAAGACATTTGCATTGGAAACTCTTAGACTGATGAAAAAGAGAATGTTCTAGTATAATAACAGGGAGACTTTTCAATCAGTCTTTGAAGAACGCATATGGCCTAACATGACAGCATTTCATTGAAAAATATTCCCACCCATCTGTTCCTCTTCATATTATCTCAGATTAAGTTAAAATAATATTTCAGTAGCCCTGTTTCACTTTGTTATGTGCTAGTATTTTGCCGTTTTCACTAAACAGGTAATATATTGATTCTTTTTGCTTCCTTTTTTAAAAACATTTCTGAAAAAAGGGGGGGAAACACCCACTTTTTTGTTTGTATTTGTTATTCCAAATGTCCCCAATGTTACCTTTTTCTGAGGTGTAGAATTTCCCAAACCATCTCTACAACTCTAAGTTATTTCTGTACTCTTCTTTACCAACTAGCCTTTTCGTATCCTGTTTATTTATTCTTTTGTTTTGTTTTCAGATGTTTTTCTATCTGCAATTTTGCTTTCAGTATTTTCTTTTTTGAGGAACAATTCCCACTTGTAGATAGTCAGTTTATATTACAATTCTTCCCCTATTCTTTCCTTTACTTCTTTTTTTTATTTTTGAGTAAAAGGCAACTTTTCATTTTAAAGTCAATTAATACCTGGTCTGAATTATACCCATTAAGTTACATTTGCCTTCCTGTATTGTACTATCAAACCTCACCCTGTTTATTCCCCATACTTTGAGCAATAGAATATAGAAAATGAAGGCTGTGAATTTTATGAGAATTTTATTGTGTGTGTGTGTGTGTGTGTGTGTGTGTGTGTGTGTGTGTGTGTGTGATTTAAGAGACACGTTAAAACAACCATCCCACTTTCTTCTGCAATGTAAAAATTGTGCACTGATGTCCTTGCTTGAGAGTTTTTCTCCTCAACCTCCCTGGATACAATTTAAAGTTCATTTGTTCAAGCTCTTCATATTTCAGTCATTGTGAGATGAAAGCCATCACATGTCACAAGTCCATCACCTGATCATTCAGATCACAATCCCAGGAAAGAAATACTTCCTGTCAGTCATTCATTCACTTGGAATATGTTTTTTTCTTTTTCTGATCCTCTTCTGTAGACTGGAAGAATTAATGAGAATGTCTCATGAGCTCTCTTTTTTATCTTTCAATGCTGTAATAAGGCAGCTGTAATTTAACTGGGAAGTCTTATTTGATGCCATATGGATTAGCAAAATGGGACATTTCAGTGTCCATCCAGCACATGCTTGTTTCTTTTCCTTGTAGTCAATACCGTCTGCAATCTCTTTGTTCTTCAAGAATCAACTTGCCTGTATCTTCTTTTCCTTCTTGTGAAATCTCAGAGACCTTTTCATCTAAGAAGGCCTCAAAGCTGCTTCTGTCTCCTGTTTTTGTTGTTTCTTGCATCTATAACCTTGATCTTTGTTTGATTTGCTAGTTATGTACAATTGTTCCCTCTCTGTATATCAATTCTTAATCATAATGATGCCAAAATGTTGAAACATGGTATGTCACAATGCACCCTTGTGATGTCTCTTGTCTTTTCATAGACACCCATGCAAGGGGTGTTTGCAGGATGAGGCAAAGGGGGGGGGAAAGGAGCTTTGTGCTGTCATGAAACAATTTCCATTCCTCTTTTTTCATATACATTTACAAAGCTTTCATCAGAATAGTGCAATGCTCATGTTGTCATGTTGACAGAATCAATGGATTTGGTAGATGTTCTGCAACCGTCAGCAAGTAGATGTCAAAAGGCCATTTATGAACTAAAACCAACCAAACAAATATGCTTGCATGGACAATTTATGCAACAGCATCCTTTGCTTGTTGTGTATGCTGTTTTCCATGTTCTCACATACTGTACAGTATGTAACATATCCATACCATTAGGCTAGTTCCTGTTGGGGTACACAGAACTAAAGAATTTTCAAAGCAAGAGGCTCCTAAATATTGAAAAGCCTTACTTTTCCACTGTAAGCTACAAATGGAATTAAAGGTACTGTAATTGTTAAATTTCAGGGCTTCTACAATTTCTCTGGTATCCTGAATGTCCCTGACAAGTTCACTGTCATACACTGTGAAGGGCACAGCTGGTTTGAAATGTTTATCTTTTCCCTTCTCCCATCTGTCCATTTTCAGGCAGCCATTGTTCTGAATTTCTTTTTCTCCAACCCATTGCCCCCTTTGAATCTTCTACCTTTTTGCTCAGTACTGTTTCAAGCTGCCAACAAAAAGGCACAGTAGCACATTTAAAAAAAAAATATCTGGAGTATGTGACTTACAGTAATCTATTGTTCCACTGTTTCATTTAAAACAAAATCCTTCAGACAATTGTCACTGATTCCATTAATTTCCCCATAGAATGGCTTTCTTTGGTCAATGTCACAAGGCAGTCTTAATGGAGAAAATGATCCAGTCAAATTCTGGCTAGGATTACAATTTAGATAGAAAAAATAAGTTGGGTTTCTCTGCTTCCTTATTACATCTTCCTTTTTAAAAAAAAAATCCAGATAAGTGCTCAAGGTCTCCATCTAATCAGAGCCACTTTTCCTGGTTTTATAGTGATTAAAGCTTCAGACATTTATGTAAGGAACAGACCTCCCCTCCCACTCCTCATGGGAAAAAGTAACTTATTCGGATGCATTTCATCTTTGAATGGGAGGGTTATCTCAAATTCCAGTTTATATTCTTAAATAAGAAATTCCTTTTTTTAAAGAGAAAGAATGAAATAAAAGAAGAAGCAGATATTATAAGGTGCAAAGGAGAATCATAAAGCCTTTTTAGTTTCCAGGTTAATTTCTCTCACAGCGCTTCAATCATTCAATTTCCTTCTTTTACTTCCGAAGTATTTGTGGTTCTTTTCCAATTGTGCCCTCTGTAACTTTTTAATGGGGTGAGAGGGATAATATAAAATATAAATCTTCTTTCATAACAAAATAGAAATGTATGTTCCACTCCATCACCATGTCAAGGTACTAAGTCAGTGTTTGGAGGCTGTTTGGCTCTAAATTGGAAGGACGCACTCTAGCTCACTGCTGAACAGGTTGAGTATCTGTGACTTTTGGGGTCTCCTAAGTCTGAGAGTTTACACCTTTGGCCTTGGGTGAGATTGCACCTCTCCAATTGAGAATAGTGAGGTGTTCCTGGTCTCATAACTACTTGAAGAACAGGTGGCAGCTGTGACCAAGAAGACCTTTATACAGGTCTTCTTTGTGCACCAGTGGCATTGTTTTCCTTGACCAGGGGACAGCTCAGATAGTCATTCACACTCTGAATGACCACCCTTTACAACTGGACTGTGCAATAGGTTTTACATGGGGCGGCACTTGAACACCACCCAGAAGCTTCAATTCAAAATATAGCAAGGTAAGCAGTAATAAACATTTCATGCTGTGCCCACATTTCATCAGTGTGTCACAAGCAGTGGTGGGATTCAGCTGGTTCACCCCAGTTCGGCAGAACCGGTAGCTAATTTTTTGTTACCCAGGCCCAGAACGGACTTCCAGAAGCGGCATCCACACAGAGAACCAGTTGTTCACCTATTTGAATCCCACCACTAGTCACAAGCTATACTGGTTACCAAGTGGTTTCCAGATGAAATTCAAGTTTCTGGTCATTGCCTCTAAAGCTACTTGTGACAGAGGGCCTGGTTATTTGAAGAGCTACCTATCTCCCATAGTTTCTGCTTTTCCAGTGTGATCAGCAGTGTGGGTGAACTCAGGATCATCTTGTACGACTGAAGAAGCATCCCTTTCCTGTTATGGCATCTACCCTCTAAATAACATATCCCCCCTCCCCTGAAATACAGAATAACAGAATAACACCATGACAGAATTGGAAAGGATCTTGGAGGTCTTCTAGTCCAACCCACTGTTCAGGGAGGAAGCTCTATATCATTTCAGACAAATGGTTGTCCAAATTATGGTTGTCCAAATTATGAAATTATGAAAATAATCTCTTCTTAAAAATTTCCAGGGTTGGAGCATTCACAACTTCTGGAGGCAATTCACTCCACTGGTTAATTGTTCTGACTGCCAGGAAATTTCTCCTTAGTTTTAGGGTGCTTCTCTCCTTGATTAGTTTCCATCTGTTGCTTCTTGTCCTGTCTTCAGTTGCTTTGGAGAATAGATACATCCCTCTTCTTTGTGGCAACTCCTTAAATCAGGGGTGTCAAACTCAATTTCATTGAGGGCCGCATAAGCATTGCGGTTGGCCTTGGGGGGGCTGGGGGGCTGTGGCCAGGGTGGGTGTGGCTTACTGGGTGGGCGTGGCCAGCTCTACATCGTTCGCGTCAAGGGGGCCTGTGGGGGCCTGGGCAGGAGTGGGACAGATCTCTGGCAGAAGAGGGTGGGACCAGGGCAAGTGCCAAGGCATGGTCCACAGAGGACACTCACTGTTCCTCTCAGGCCATGTGGGGGGTGGGGGGTGGATGGTGGTGCCACCACAAAATTGTACATTGGCTCCTGGCCGGCCTGGGCCAGGGCCAAGGCAGTGGGGGCTGTTCCATCACTGTTTCCAGGATGGCTTCGCGGGCCACATGAAACCACTTTGTGGGCCGCATCCGGCCCCCGGGCCTTGTGTTTGACATGTCTGCCTTAGATATTTGAACACTGCCATATGATTCCCACCCTTAATATGTCCTGTAAGGCTCTGTTCCATGTCTGCAATGAAGATATTTGTTGAACACCTGGTGACTCTTTTTGGGGGGGGGAGGGGATTATTCATGCTCCATATGGCATTCCTGTTTTTTTTAATGCTATATTCTTTTTAAATTGTAAACATTTTAGAGTCTCTTAAAACCTAACAAATAAAAAAATAGGACTTGCATTAATACAGTATGGTGTCCTTTGCTGGGAGATAACAGCCTCTGGGCAGGGCAAAATTCTAAAACTGGGTAAGTTAAGGAAATAAAAGATTATCTCAGAATGTTGTGAGAAAAGCTATAATAAAGGAATGCTGTGAGTGAAACTCGTGGAATAATAATAATAATAATATCTCTCCACAGACTGTCTAAGCTACAATGAGAAAAAAGAATGGCAGTATCCTAGGCAATCAAGAATAGAACAGAATTTCTAACATATTGAAACCATAAACTTGAAGAAAAAGTGCATTTATTATGCATTTTATCACATAACCTTCTATAGTAAAATGTTTCTATCTACCTTGTAAATAAAAATTATATTGATATCACTAAGAGCAACCCATAGATTTGTTTTGGGAATAAATTCAGTTAATTTTTCAGTTTTGTCCACAGGAATGTGTGCCAAAACTGTCATACAAGTTGCAACCTTTTAAATATGTATATATTAATACATAGATTCACCACAAAGGCTGTTAAACCTGTAATACTCTCTTCTTTGGATTGATTTTTTTTTTCTGAAGAATTTTCAAACTCTTCCCTTGGTCTAGTATTAAAAAGGAAGATAAATTTGCTGTCAGATTCTTTATAGTGTCTAGATATGTGAGACAAACATATTGTCCTTTTTATATTTTATATTTACATGTAAAGTCTTTGAGTCAAGCTGACTCCAGAGATTTCATGAATACATCCATGTTATTTTTCAGCAACAATGGGCAGTGTTTTGCCATTGCCACCTTTGATATGTATGTGTATGTGTATATACATACACATATGTATACACAAATGGAAACATATATATATATATATATATATATATATATATATATATATATATATATATATATTTAAGCGTTTATGTATATACATACATACATTCTTCTATAAATGTCCACAGACTTTGAATGGCACTAAATTTAGCACACTGAAACACAGTTCCCACAGCAGTTTTGGAGAGCTGATATAAAAAAATTCTATATGAGCTGAGACTGTGCCCCTGTGTACAAGGGGCTATTGAAACTACAGCTCGTGTCCTACTATACTGTACTTTCTATAACACCTTATAAAATGATAAAATACCCAGGAAATACTGATCTTTTTATATACAATTGCTGTATCAATTTAATGTAGTCTCTTTATAGATAAATTTTGTTATACTGTCTGCAAAATTAGGCAGACTTTGACAGCCCACTGACAATCCACCACTAATTGTAATATAATAATAATAATAATAATAATAATAATAATAATAATAATAATAATAATAATAATAATAATAATAAAGTTGGAAGGGACCTTGGAGGTCATCGAGTCCAACCCCCTGCTCAGGCAGGAACCCTACACCATTTCAGACAAATGGCTGTCCAGTCTCTTCTTAAAAACTTCCAGTGTTGGAGCATTCACCGCTTCTGGANCATCTTTTTTACATCGTGGTGACCAAAACTGGATGCAGTATTCCAAGTGTGGCCTTACCAAGGCATTGTAAAGTGGTATTAATACTTCACGTGATCTTGATTCTATCCCTCTGTTAATGCAGCCCAGCACTGTGTTGGCTTTTTTGGCAGCTGCAGCACACTGCTGGCTCATATTTAAGTGATTGTCCACTAGGACTCCAAGGTCCCTCTCACAGTTACTACTATTGAGCAAGGTGCCACCTATGCTGTACTTGTACATTTGGTTTTTCTTGCCTAAATGTAGAACCTTACTTTTTTCACCATTGAATTTCATTTTGTTAGATAGCGCCCAGTGTTCAAGTCTGTCCAGATCCTCCTGTATCCTAAGCCTGTCTTCTGGAGTGTTGGCTATTCCTGCCAGCTTGGTGTCTTGTCTTTTTATTTATTTATTTTTAATGTTGTTTATTTGTAATGCTGGTCTGTGACTGTAATAAAAAATATTATTATATTTTTCTCAATTTACCAGACTATTCTGTAGCTTGGAGACTTTTCTGGTAGTGTCTTATAAATGTACTAACATAGTTTTAACTGGTTAACTTTTTTAAAAGATCAGCAAAAAAAAAAATCTAACTACTGTCAATGTTGACAAAAGAATATGAAGTCGCCCCAAACTGGAACATTATTGTCCATGAGTTTCCATCACTCCTAGAGATCAGCAAATCTAAGCTACCAACCTGACCCTATTTAGCTCCTTAGGCCAGGCAAGCCACATTTTACATCCCATGTTTATTCTGTGCAAACAGAAGGCCTGTAACTCTAACCACTGCCTTCCCAAAGGCCTCTACCCCCAGGCTTTGATGTTATTAATACACATTCCAGAAGTAAGGCTATAACATCCATCTCTTTACTGAGCACCCCAGAGAGTTGTGTCATTTGCTTGTGACATTTTACAGCAGTTAAGGATAGAATGCAGCTTTATAATGTTAGCTTTAAAAATACTCAGCATTGGGTTTAGAGATAACTCTCTGGAGAGCAAACTAAAGCCAACTGAGCCACTTGGATTTTTTTCCCCCATCCATAAGATATATGCTGACTGCTCAAAAGAACAGAAACGGCATTGATTAACTTATGTTGGCACTCTCCAAAGTCAGTTGATTCATCTGCCATCTGCATAGTAATAGATTATTCACAAAATAAATTGACAGAGGGGTAGGGGGCTGGGGAAATTGATTTTAAAAATAGGGAGGTAGGTTCCCCCCAAAGCACAATGTCTGTGGTAGATAGAGGATCAATGCAATATAAGCCAACCACTGAAGTACACCTGAAGTTTCTTCTAAGCACACAAACTGGGTCCCTTTGAATGACAGACTCCATTACACATGAAAAAAATGGATGGGTGAGGTAGAAGAACAGAGTGAAGATCATAGTAGTCATAAAATAACAAGGAGTCAAATGTATCTATCAGAATCAAACCGTAATCTTAATTCCAGGCTTTGACCATGTCATTTTCTTGGCAACTGTATGCAGTACCCCAAGTAGCCCTGGGATTTCCAGGGTTCCCACCTAAATTCTGACCCTGATTAGCTTTTCAAGACTGGTCATAGTCAACTAGATGCCACCTAATTGGACTAGAATGGAAAGTTAGAGATATATTTTAGGGAGCAAGGGAGGATGGAGGGAAGGAACAAGGATAGGTTATGAGTAAAAATTTAGAGCACCAAAAAAAAGGATATTTTTCCTATGACTTTGTCTATTCCCAGATTTCCGATCTTTTATTCCATTAACCTTCATTACATAACTTTGGTGATGCACCTAATCCATTTCTCACACTTCTCTGAATCCACACTCATGAATTATGTTTCCTCAGAAATATAATTTATAATATTCATTCATTCCTCTCCAATACAACATTAACACTCGCTCCAGCAAAAGAGGCCATCTTTGAATCTTGCTGGTCATGGAATTTCAGCTAGCGAAGTAAAAAGAAGAGTATTCTTTGCGATGGCCCCCACCTTCTGGAACATTATGCTTTTACACTATTGTAAGATGCCCACAGTCATTTTGGAAAGAGAGGTAGGTGGCAAATAAAACAAACAAACAAATCTTTTGCTTCCCTCTTTGAGCAAACATATATCGAAGAAGAAGAAAGCACAGTATTGAATTATCTCACATGGGCACACAAAAATTTTCCTGAGAGGTATTCCAGGAATAGGTTTGTAGAATTACAAATTAAATATCTACTTTAAGTTTAAAAGGGGACAATATAATAAGTCTTTCACGCATTTATTTGTAAAGTCCACGGCTATTAGATACATGGCTTTCTTGTTTCATACGCATTTGAAATGGCGTATTCAATGGCTGTTTTAAATAAAATAAAAATAAAATCTCTCTTGAGTCCTGTTTCATTCTTGATAATTAATTGAGCATGTCCATGCAGTGATGATGGCAACCACATGGAAATGACTTCCCATTGAATTCTTTCACCGTCTGCTTTTAATTTCTCAGCCTCTTCTACAATGCTGAGATTTTTCCGGACACTTTCCATCAAGTCCATCCCTGCTGAAATTTTAAAGATCAGCAAGATCAAATAGATGCTGCCACCTGCTGCAGGTAAGCATTTTTTTTAAGCTGGGAGGGAAGGGGGATGAAAACTCAAAACATTCTTACCCATCAAGCCATTAAGAAGATTCATGTGGGAAATATCATCTCCATTCCTATTTGCAGTCATACGATATTGACAACCAGATTTTATTTCCATGTTTGCAATGATATATATACACCTTTACATTATCGGATGCAGCACAGTTTGCCTTCTTCACAACAGTAGTTTCTGAAATGACTTTCAGCGTCCATAAAAAATGAGCAGTAATAGATAACTTGGCTTACTGCATGGATCATTACCACAGACACTGAAAGCATCACAGACTCTTAATACCAGAACAACACTATGAACTTAACAAAGATATGATTTCTTAAAATGTATCTATAAGGGGGAGGGGTACAAAGGGCAAATGTATTTTAATTGCTGAGTTTAAAAAAACAGAAAACATGTTCACAGATACTTACAAGCTTATAAAGTTATTATTGAGTATATGAGGAGAACATGACAAAGAGAAGTAAACATATACACACAATCCACACAATTATATGCAAAATGACTACAGGGGTATGGCAGTGACCTCATAACTGGATGTCCAATCCAGCTATCCAGGCAATCAGCTCTGGTGTTGCTTCATATAGATCTTCTAAGGAACCAGAACACACATGTTGTGGGCAGTCTTGCACAAAATGTTTAATGGATTGCATATCAGCACCACCACAGTCAACACAAGAGGAATGATTCCAGCCCCATTGGCACAGGACAGAGGCACTTCTTCCAGCATTGCATCTATTTCTGATCAAGTTCATCCAGATAGAACGAGGCAGATTAAAACCAGGTGGGTTGGTAGAGAGATCATTAATGGTCAGACAGCAAAAAGATAACTTGGAGCATTCCTTTCTCCAGGCATTTGCAGTGTTAAAATGGGCAGATGTTAAGTGAATGGCTGTTTTCCATGCTGGCCTGGGATTTCAGTCTTTGAGTCTTATCCTGGTGGATAGGGAGGGCTTTATCCCTATCTATGAAAGTGAAGGAACCAAAGATAAAAGATTTCACAATGAGCAGAGAGAATACAAACAGAGATTGAGCCCAAGGGAAATATTACCAGAGATAATAGGATGGCAAATTTGATTAGGGTGAAATCTCACTGACAGAAGCAAATACATTGCCATCTTTAATCCCTGTGAAAAAGTGGGAGCAAAACATTAATTGCTCCATTCAAATAGAAACTAGGAATGCATTCAATCTTCTGAAAGAAAGATTGATGGAATTATTTGGCCTGAGAGAAAGCGTGTTGGGTGGAAAGTGGCAAGAAAATCAGTTTCAAAGGAGAAACAGAGTACTTGCTTTCCCAAAGCACCAACCCAGGTATTTCCAACCCACTGGCTGAATATGTAAGATGAGGATCTGCACTCTTCAGTCATATTCAGTTTCTCAGTCCTTCCATTAAATGATGAGGATGTACAAGATATGAGTAATTTAAACTGTTTGGGTTAAGAGATACTGGAGTTCAGAACAAAAGGAATGTCCTTGGGGAATAGAATAGAATAGAATAGAATAGAGCTGGAAGGGACCTTGGAGGTCTTCTAGTCCAGCCCCCTGCTCAAGCAGGAGAACCTATACTATTTCAGACAACTGACTCTCTAGTCCAGTGGTGGCAAACCTATGGCACGGGTGCCAGAGGCGGCACTCAGAGCCCTCTCTATGGGCACGTGTGCCATCGCCCCAGTCCTGGGCCTTCAGCTGGGTTTTATAAAACCTTTTCGCTTTAGGCCTCCGCTGTCGTGTGTAAAAAAAAAAAAAAGGTTCAATCAATCAGTCAATTTCAACTTCTCGGGGGAAAAAAAAAGATCTTGCAAAGTTGGAATTGATTGATTGAATTTTTTAGTCCCACCCAGCCTGCCGTTACCACCACAGCCACGCCCACCCAATGGGCCACACCCAGCCAATTGGCCACACCCAGCCAATGGCCACACCCAGCCAATGGCCACACCCACCCAGCACCTGACGGTGCATAAGTGGGTTTTGGGTTCCAGTTTGGGCACTCGGTCTCTAAAAGGTTCGCCATCACTGCTCTAGTCTCTTCTTAAAAACCTCGAGTGATGGAGGGCCCACAATTTCTGAAGGCAAGCTGTTCCACTGGTTAATTGTCCTCACTGTTAGGAAGTTTCTCCTTAATTCCAGGTTGCTTCTCTCTTTGGTCAGTTTCCAAACATTGTTTCTTGTCCTGCCCTCTGGTGCTTTGGAGAATAGTTTGATGCCCTCTTCTTTGTGGCAGCCCCTCAAATACTCGAATACTGCTATACTGTTTCTTCTTTTCTTTAGACTAGCCAAACCCAATTCCTGCAGCTGTTCTTCATATGTTTTAGTCTCCAGGCCTTTGATCGTTTTAGTTGCTCTTCTCAGAACTTTTTCCAAAGTCTCAACATCTTTTTTTGTAGTATGGTGACCAAAATTGGCTGCAGTATTCCAGGTGTGGTCTTACTAGGGTTTTATAAAGCGGTACTAATACTTTGTGTAATCTTGATTCTATGCCTCTGTTTATACAGCCCAGGATTGTATTAGCTTTTTTGGCTGCTGCTGCATACTGCTGGCTCATAGTCAAGTGATCGTCCACTAGGACTCCAAGGTTCCTCTCACAGTTGCTGTTGGGCTACACAATATTGGATTAAAGGGGAAATTGTTTGACCTGATATGAGATATCTTCTTACATTTCTATCATTTTCTTCATCTGTTTTCCTACTCATGATGACAAAACATAAAGACTTTGAACAACTAGCAAGGAAGAGCATCTGCTAGGTCAATTATGGACCATTGCAGGGATGTGGTGCCCCATCATTCTTCTGAGACTCTGAACCATTTAGAAGTTAATTAGACTACTTAATTAAGTGCCCATGACACTGAGAAGATAAAACAAATTAGCTGAACACAAGTAGCAATAGGGGAAAGGTGCCTAGAGCAAAGTGAATGGCTATTCAAATGGATTAATAACAGAGAGAAGTCAAAATAACTTTCCTTTCCTTTCTTTTTAAAACAAGCCTTTTTAAAACCGCCTCCTGCCGCAGATTACCTCCCATCGGCCTGTACGCTCCCACAGAGTGGGTCTCCTTAGGGTGCCGTCGGCCAGACAGTGCCGGCTGGCGACCCCAAGGGGGAGGGCCTTCTCTGTGGGAGCTCCCACCCTCTGGAATGAACTACCCCCAGAGATCAGGGTGATCCCTGATCTCCCTTCCTTCCGCCGCGCCCT
>NW_015388237.1:40054-69343 GCF_001527695.2 Protobothrops mucrosquamatus | reverse complement strand
GCCCTGAGTCCGCAAGGAGAAGGACGGGATATAAATATAAACAATAAATAAATAAATAAATAAATAAATAAATAAATAAATAAATAAATAAATAAATAAATTTCTGTTGGGTAAGATATACAAGAAGGTCTTTTCCGAAAGGCATACAAAATGCTACTGAAATAAATCAGAAAAAGCAAACAATACCTCACAGAAGAAAATGTAGAGTTGATAGGAAACCATGTAACTCTGGACTATGTTTTTTTTCCCTTTTATAAGCATTCTTTAAGACTAATTCTCCATAACATATGGTGAAGAGAGCAGAACGATCTGATATATTATGATGTTCAGCTACTGAAAGATAAATTATCACAGTCCCTGAAGAAAATGCAAGATAGATATTCACAGTGGTGAGTCAATAAAACTTGTAGTGGTTACAACCATAGCATCTTCCTATAGAAGCAAGTATCAACAACAGCCAACTGTAGCCATAGAAAATGGCATAGATCAGGGGTCTTCAAACTTGGCCCTTCTGAGAGTTGAAGTCTACAAGTCATTAAAGGGCCAAGTTTGAAGACCCCTGGCATAGATCAAGAACATGTCAGCAGGTTGAAAGGCTCTAAAGCAGGAGGCAGGAGCAAAAGCATACTAAGAGAGACAAAAACTACATCTGGGTAGCAAGTAGAGAGTTGGTGAACAACAAGATGATCATTTGATAGTTAACAATGCCAGGGAAGGAACTTTATTGCTTAAAAAGGTTGGCTTCATGGCTAGAAGATAGAATTGGGGCTCATGGTTGGTAAGGCTAAAAATGGGTGTGCATGCTTCAATATATACAGTATTGGCATTAGCTTGTAAAGAAAAATACCTTTGGAAGCCAGGCTACAATTAAGAAAAGCCTATATAATAGGAGTAAATGTTCTCCTTTCTTCAGCTTTGTATCATTCATAATTGTATCTGTAATGATATGGATATATCCAACTACTATATCTACATATAAATGCTCTCTAACTACTCCCCAAAATGTCTCAAGAAGGATTTCCTTTTTGTTCTTGCTGAACATGCAGAAATCATCACCCTGGATGGTAAAGCAGGACAGATATGCAGGATGTTAGCTATCAACATACTCAGGCTTTGTGTGAACTCAAGTTTTATCATCTCATTGTAGATTTAAGGCTGTACATAAAGCATGATGCTGTATCACAACAAGGAGACATTGACATTCTGTCAAATATGAATTCAGAAAGCTACTTCAAAGCACATGAGTACAGAGAGTGACTTTAAGACACCCAAGAAGCTTTACAGTGGATTGGAAATTCATATGTGAATCTGTCAGGCCAGCCAAGCAACATGACAGGCAAGGCCTTATATTTGTTTTTTCAAGAAATAATGACCTAGGAGATAAATGAATTGTTTGTCTGAATGGAATGGAATAAACCCATAAGATTTTGGATTAGATTAATTATAACAGAAACTCATTCCTGGGTTCCTAAGTAATGGGACCCTCTGTGTGGGGACTTTCATGGTTGTTATTCTACACTGCAACCCTTTTGTGTCTCTCTAAAATATATTCTGTAGGTTTGGTGAAACCTCTGGAGCAGCGGTTCTCAACCTATGGGTCGCGACCCCATTTGGGGTCAATCGACCATTTCACGGGGGTCGCCAAGCAAGGCTGTCCGCCATTTTTTCCCCTTTTCCGGCAGGTGCCTTACCTCCCTTGAGCTGGGCCAGCTGGTGGTTGGCCTGCTCCATCTCTGCCGCTTGCCAGCTATGCCTTGGCCGGTGCAGGGGGCGGAACCACGCATGTGTGGCGCTCCCGGGCAGGGAAGGTCCTCGATTTACGACCGGTTGGGTAGTCCTCGACTTACGACTGGTTTAGTCCTCGACTTATGACTGGTTTAGTCCTCGACTTATGACCGGTTGGGGGTCACGGCATTAAAAAGGTTGAGAACCACTGCTCTGGAGGGTCATCAAATTCATCATTAATTAATGCAGAAGGAGGGCAATCCTCAAATACAGTAAGAGGCCATTTTAACATAGGATGTCTTTATAGTTCCTGAAGGTGATGGCATAATGATGGCTTCATAGATAATTTTGTATTGTAGAATGGCAGAAATATAAAATTAGAGATATACTGTTATGTCTTCCCACTAGTGAAGCCTTGAAGCTAAGAAAGGCAGCAACTCTGCCAGCTTCATATTTTTATGATTTTGTACCCTGAAATCATCATGAAAACTGAGCCAATGAACACAAAATTACCAATACAATAATGTACAGTTACATTATGTTACTTATCATGAGATCTAGTCCCTTTTACCATTTCTCCCCTTTAGAATGACATTATATACAGCAGTTCCCTTCTTCCCATTTTCAACCCTTTTTAATCAACAGAGATCACCAGTTCATTTTTTTGTCCATTTTCAGCAAAAAGTTTACAAAATGCTTTTAATTTTTTTTATAAAAGTACTTATTGTTTTGTCCCTAATCAAACAAGTCAATTGTGCCATTTCTACAAGTTTGCCAACGTCACAATCCATCCCTCTGCTTTGGATGGTTTGGGGTGCATTCTAGATAAATAAACCCTTCCTAGAATGATGTCATTTGGTGACAGGTCCCTTCAAAACTGATTGACTAACAGATTTGTTTAAATGCATACATATTTATCCACAAAGCAAGTGTGTTACAAAGCTTATTCCTTGAACTTTACCTCAGAATAATCAAAGGCAACCAAAGTATATTACTAACACTTACTATCTCTGGTTTTCTGAATCTCTGGTATACATTTTTCTGTTTCCCTTGACATGTAATGTATTTAGTTAAATGTCAACATATTGTGTTTATCATAACCTTGAACTGAGGCCATGATAAAAACAATAAAACTGAGGTGCTGTTTTTTTAGAACTGGGTTAGAGAGATTGAAGTAGCCATGATGCAACTATGATCTACTACTACAACATTCCAAAGACTATAGTATTATTGCTAAAAACTGGGATTCCTCCTCCTCCTCCTCCTCCAGTCTGTGCTTTGTAAGTTTAATTTGTTTTATTAAACTGATACTCCCAGCTAGTTGAAAATTAGCTCTTTCTCCATGAGTATTGCAAGAGAGAAGTTGCCAAGGTTGAGAAACATTGCATTAGATGTTGGTAGAAGGCATTTTAGCAGGATTCTGCAAAAATGAAAAAAAGGAAGTTTCTACCAATGAAGGAATAGGATTGCTTTTATCTGTATAGCAGGAGAAAGGAAGCAATTGACCCCAACTTCTCCCAAAGAGGCAAAGAATCATCCAAGAACACTGGTTACGACTTTATTTATTTATTTCAATCTGATGTGAAATGTCACCATTTTCATTCATCTCTCTTTCCCTGAAGTCATAATGATGATCTGAGTGAAAGATCTTTTTATCCTAGCAAATTACCTAACATTTTGACTGGGTTACTCCCCAGAATTTTCTATTTTTGTGAGATTTCACTCCCAACCTTTCCTGCTATCAGAGAAGAGATGCAGTAATACATTAATCCCAGGCTGACTATGTCCTTGTGATTTTGGAGATATTGAGTGTATTAACCATGTATAATTGCACTATTCTTTCTATACAGATTGGCACATAGATTTACTAATCCCTCTCTTGTCAAACTGTTGTGGCTTGGCTGATGATGAGAAAACTCCCTTTCCTCTAGATCAGTGATGGCGAACCTTTTAGAGACCGAGTGCCCAAACTGCAACCCAAAACCCACTTATGCATTGTCGAGTGCCGGGTGGGTGTGGCCCATTGGGTGGGCATGGCTGCGGTGGTAATGGCAGACTGGGTGGGACTGAAAAGTTCAATCTATTCCAACTTTGCAAGATCTTTTTTTTTCCTGTGAGAAGTTGAAATTGACTCATTGATTGAACCTCTTTTTTTTTTTGTACACGGCAGCGGAGGCCTAAAGCGAAAAGGTTTTATAAAACCCAGCTGAAGGCCTAGGACTGGGGCGATGGCACGCATGCTCACAGAGAGGGCTCTGAGTGCCGCCTCTGGTACCCATGCCATAGGTTCGCCACCACTGCTCTAGATGTTTGCTGAAACCTTCAGAAAGTGACCATGTCTTGTGAAATTGCCATGAGGAGCCTATTAATTTAGTTTACACAAATGTTCACATTTGCATATACATATTTATTTATTTCATTTTTATGCCACCCATCCCCATCTCCATTTGGGATATGGTCCTCAAAAGTAGATAGATAGATCCCAAATGTACAGGCTTAGATGTTACAGATTACTCCCCACTCCACATTATTACATATTTTAATAGTCTACAATTAAAGAACTACTTATGGAAAATTATTTCTGAAAATTACAACTACTTATTCTGTTATATTTAAATAGCTGCAAATAATAAGTTAATTTATTCCTCTGAATGTCTTCATACTGTATCCACATAAAAGTTTATTATTATTTTTTAAAGAAAGGACTATAAATTTGTTCATTCAGAATCTTATTTTAACCACAGAAACTAATTTCAATATATGTGCCATTTTGTTCCTCTCTTAAAAGAGGGGGGAAAAGAAACAAAGATTCCAAGTTGGAAGATAGGAGAACTGACTCTATAAGGTGGTTAATATCAATTCCATAAGCAGTGCTCATTTATCTACTGTAGAGCAGATGCACTTGGTTATAGCAGCATGAACTTTAGCAAATGTAGCTAAGGTTGTTCTGATACAAAAAGAGAGATTTCTTTTGCTAACGTTGTGCATAATCTTTTATTGTTTTTTCTTTATTTCTCTCATTTCTATTCCAAAAATAAAAACTTCCTGATTCTAAGAAGAAAAAAAAGACCCAAGGAATTCTTTTAATAGCAACAGTGTTTGATGTATATAAGACCGTACTTTCTTGGGTTTTTTTGGATCAGCAACACCAATTCAAGGTTGTCTGAGTTGACATTTGAGATCATAAGAGATTTGCAGGCAGTGTAAATTTGAAAAGTTCTGCCTAGTGTTTCCAAGGAGTTTGGCAGTTTTTATTGGCAATATTATCATTTCCTGGCATGTTGAATTAGATGATTAGCATAGCGAAAAGTGTCATAAAACAAAACAAAACAAAATCAAGTGGTTCTAAGTATTATGGTTACAGAAAGTACAAAGTGTGCTGCAAACCTCCTTACTGAGCATTAAGATGACCTGTTTGCTGTACATTTCCTGTCAGAGTACAAATGATTTGTAATTTTGATTATTAAGATCTGTTCTGCTCAAGGAGTCCTCTAATTCATCAGCCAAGAAATTCTTGAATGAATCTTTGTCACCTTCTTACATCAGGAAAAGAAAAAGCTATCGCAACATTTTTTTTTTAAAGACGCACATGTACTTCAAACAGTAAATCCATTGTTGGGGGCTACCATCTCAGCAGATTTAAAGGTTACACTTAATAAGAATTTGCCACACAGATGTGTTTGGCCTTCGGCCATTCATACTGCTGAGCCATTAGAATTCCATATAGAAATTGAAACTTGAAGCCTTTTTTTTTCCTGAGATGATGACACTCTTCCTGCAGATTGGAAATAAAAGTTATATTGATCCTACCTAAACGTCTGCCTAGCATGGTTAAAGGAGAACTCAAGTTTGTGGCTTTAAGAAGATGATACATGATTCAAATACTACAGCCTATCCATTAAAAAGACAATAAAAGGATGTTTGTATATGTATGCCTATGTAACAAGAGGCAGCATGTGAATGATGTAGCCCAGACATGTCAAACACAAGGCCCGGGGGCCGGATGTGGGGGCCGGATCCTGGAAACAGTGAGGGAACGGCCCCCGCTGCCTTGGCCCTGGCCCAGGCTGGCTGGGAGCCAATGTACAATTTTGTGGTGGCCAACTATGCTGAAACACATTCAGTCTTAGCTCCACAAGGCCGTCTAGAAACAGCGAGGAACCAGCCCCTGCCGTGTTGGCCCCGCCCGCTGGGTGCATGCTGAGGAGATGTCACCCTTTGTGAAGAATGAAGAAATGGACCATACCTTGGCCCTTGCCCTGGTCCCACCCCCTTCTGCCAGAGATCCTCAGATCTGTCCCACTCCTGCCCAGGCCCCCACAGGCACCCTTGATGCGAACAATGTAGAGCTGGCCATGCCCACCCAGTAGGCCACACCCACTCCATCCACTCCCACCCAGTAGGTCGCACCCACCCTGGCCACACCCACCCAGCCCCCCGAGGGCAACCCTCAATGAAATTGAGTTTGACACCCCTGATGTAGCCTAAAACTGACTCAAGGCATCAATTGGAAAACAACCCAAACCTGAGAGCATAGCTTGACAGTACTTAAAAAAATATGGATCCTAGAGTGCATCTAGATCTCAAAAATGGTGGCCATACATGATTCAGAGAATGGGGTGGGTTCTGTTGAGGGACAACCCGGTGAAAACATGTAAATGGAAGAGAAAGCAGCTAACAGTTGGGGAACAGTATTCTATGGAGACTTAACTTTCAAAACAATAAGCAGCACTGAGGGAATAGCATTGAAACTGTGAAAAATATTCATAAAGTTCTCTGTTGGGAATGGAAATGATTTAAAAAAATAACAGACATTGGAGAAATAGACTTTAAATAGTACAGAGGGAACAAGGATGAATGATCCCCAGGGTTTAACGATGGAACAGCTGTTTTAAGGGGGAAAAGATGCTCTAATATAGTCATTTTTGCTATAGAGAGGAAGGGAGGGAGAAAATGAGTTTTGGAGAAGCCAAACAAAGGAGTGGTTTATGTGTCTTAACAATGGTGCTTAAGAAGATTAAGGGGGAGGGGGAGGGGGAGGACTGTGAAGCCAGCCACTGTATAAATACAGATTAAAAAATAAAGTGGAGAGGGAATGAGTGATCCATGGTCTTTCTATGGCATGGTCCTGGCCCTTGAAGATTGGTGGTTCAAAGAACTTCTAGATGTTTTCAGAAGAAAGAGCAATGGGAAGGCAGATCTTGTAAACAGCCTCTCATGTATGATTATTCAACAGGGTAACCTCAACCCCTGGAGCTGGGACTCAGTCTAATTCAGAGGATAGGCATTAATGCACTAGTGCTTTATTTGTCTGCATCCAGCTGATCAGACAGAGATCAGATGGTTTTCCAGGCTGTGAAACTGACCAGCAATTGTACCATGGATATATGAAGGATATATATTTTTAAAGTTTAAATTGTCATCATAGTAGAGTTGCTCCTGGATGTTATACTGACCTACTTGAGGCTACAATAGCAACTCTAGTAGAAGAAATCAACAGGCCTCTTTCTTTTCTATGGCCATCCTGGTCACGCTCAGATAAGGACCTGGCCTCAGGTGATTCAAAAAATAAGCCAAAGTTTACCACAAATGGGAAAGTTCAAAGTTGGTCACTCAACTCTCCAGCTTCCCCTGAAGTGACTTCAGTTAGTGTCTGGCCAAAAGGTTACTCAGAAAGGCCCTGAGTCATTCTATTACCCAGAGGCAAGTTCACAAAAAGGTTTTAAGTTCTGATTGCATTAAAAATTGCTACTGCATAGTTCTTGCATTCAGTTGATCATCATTGCTGAAGTTCAGAATCCAGTTAACTTCTCAACAGGATGTCTACAGGCTTGCTTTACTGAGCTGCACTAGAAGATGTATTCTTACATTGGCATTAAACCTGAGCAGAAGGTCATATCTACATATGGTGGAGGGAATAAGGAAAGATTTCTCATACACCTTGTCCTGGATTCCACATCTCCTCCATCCTGCCTTATTATAAAGGTGTTTCCTCCTGTGTAAATCTAAATCTAAATCTAAAATGGTATGGTATTGGGATTTCAGGAGCAAGGGTTTCTTGGGATAAGCTAAGGGATAGGGTGTTTCTGTTCAAAAAGAGGGTTACAAAAGGAAAGTGTAGGGAAATACATTTTATGAAATCCTTCAGAACCTTCATAGAAAGAAAGGAAGAAATGAATGTGGGAAATACATGCAATAATGAAACAAACTAAAAGTGATACCAATGATATGATTAAAAAAAGCAGTTGTCATTGTTGGTAACTATACAATCTATAGCACTTTATTTTTACAATCTGGATATGTAATTACAATTACAGTGTTGCTTCATCAAATATTGGGCTAAGTTTGTAACAAGTCAGTATTTGTGTGTTCGTGTGTATGTGTGGATGTCTGTCTTTCAGTCTGCTTATCAATCAGTTCGTTCACACTGTCCTATCTTTCTGTATGCTGCTTGTGTTAGAATCTGATTATAAGTAGGTACAACTCAAGGCAGGGTATGAGCAAGGATTGCTTTCCAATCATTACATGGTCTAATAATATGTTTCTCATTTCACCAATACAGAGGCTTAGCCAGTGGTGGGATTCAGCCAGTTTGGTAGAACCAATACCAAGAGGGGAGCGATGGAAACCAAATGGAGATGTGGTGCCTTCAATCACGTCACTCAGGTGAAAACCAGTTGGTGTTTCTCAGAGGTAATTTCAGAAATAGATGCTTCATCTCTCTAGTTTCCCGATTGGAAAAGGGAGAGAGATCACCAAGTATTAGCTGGGTATCAACACTGCAAATGAATTTGGCTAAAGCCATTTCCACTTCGTTTTCGGTTGCCACAGAGTTGGGAGGGGGATGAGTATTTTTTAGCTTAGTCAAAACAATAAATTGTTCTGTGGGAACCAAGGTCATTGCTGCCTGAGTTTTGGCAGGCTGAAACTTTAGTTAGGAAGCCCACCAAGGTAGTTTATTGGGGAAGGTGATTTGTGACACATTACTAGGGTGGGGAAATCAACTTTATAATATTGTAACCTTTGGGAGGGAAACTTCAGTCTTGGTTTCACTTTTGAAATTGCTGATATTATGTAGCCAATAAATATGTTCTTTAAGGAAATCTCTTGCCTTGGAGTTCTCTTTGTACTGGTCTCATCTATCGGAATCATGACACTGGGGTTGTGGCTCTGGAACTTTTTCCTGTCTAGCTATACAGAGTGCAACTAATTATGAGCGGGAAAGCTCTTAAAGGCTTCTATTCTGAGAACTGGTTGTTAATTATTTGAATCCCACCACTGGGCTTAACCTATATGAATATAGCACAACTAAATTCCCCCCACCCTGGTGCTTTAAAACCACTTCTTTAGTTACAAGAATCCATAAAAAGAATTAAAGAAAAGTATTTGGATTGAGGCCATTAGTATAGTAAATATATCCTATATTTATTTCATTGCAAATGTTATCCATTTTAAACTGAACTTTTAAAATGGCTTTTGATTTTCATGAGAAACTTTTAGTTATTAAAAGAGTCATTCAGTTTGCAAATACTATTTCTGACCAGCAAGATCCAAATGTAAGGTGTGGTTTGAGGAATCTCAAAGCATTTCAGAAGTACAAGAAATATTTTTTTTAAATTATGTAGTCTGGAAGCAGAGGGGAACAAAAGGATCTTTATACATCTGTGAAACAAAAATTAATGAAATAAGTAATCATAGAACTGAACAGACTACAAGCTGGAGAACTTCCAAACAGTCACACATTAAGCCTAAACAATCTCAGTAACCACTGACAGCTAACAAGTGAAAAGAGTAAGAATGGAATGGAAATTTGTGAATAAAAACATTCCGTATTACAACAGTTTGTTGCAGCTTCCACTCAGAATCATAACATAGTACAAAGATGCAACATAAATCAGTCCACCTCTCGCTATATGGGCACCAGTATTTTTTATTCTTTTTCAAAACTAGATTCAAATAATGCTGTTTTCATTTCCAAATAAGAACATATCATTTTCATCCTAAAAGAATTATCATTTTTACAATGCAGAATCTGGGAGACTCAGCTCATCATCTTCCAGATGTGGCTGTGTAAACAACTTGTAGAAGCCCTAGCCAGAAAGACCAATGGCAATGGATGCTGAGAACTGTAATTCAGGAACATCTAGAACACCACCGCAGAAATCATAACTTAACCATGCTATAAATTATTCTTTCTGTTCACTGAGAATCTGAGCCTTCACCTCCTTTAAACTATGCTTCTAAGACACTACAGATAAAATAAAATGAATCCCTTTTTGTTTGCTCTGGAGGATGTTCTTCTCTCATTACCATTTGGGAGGGAAAAAATGTTCACTTTTACTGCACAAAATGTTTTCTAGCCATGTTTTATTGAATGCAGTATGAACTATTGAGAAGAATTTTATCACTGTAGGGGGACAAAACTGTCTAATGATCCCTCCTCCAAAGTTCAAGGTGACCAAGCACACTCTAAATCAGGAACTGGGTAGCATCCTTTCTGATTAACACACTTTATTGAAAGGATGGAGTGAGCGTCAGCTTGAGAAAACCTATGGCATTTAATAAAATGTGTTAGTCAGAAAAGGGGTTACTAGATTACCACCGTAGATGAACACATCTCTTCTACAAACATTCTCTAAGCACACAGACAAGAAAAACAAGAAAGATAACGAATGAAGGCAAATATGTATGTGTCCAAAGATAATGTTGCAAGATCCAATCTGGGTTGGTCACTGGGACCAGAGGTTTATTCTTCCAAGCTTCCAAAGACTTGGCAGCACAAGGAAACAACAGCCAATTGCCTGCCATCAACACACCAATCAACCAATAGGAAGGCACCATAAAAATACAACTCATAGAATAGCCCACACATTCTCCTAATAAGTTGCCTGAGAATGGACTGCAGCATGAATCTGGAAGATAGGAAGAGTAAACCTCTGGATCCATTGACCGACCTAGATTGGATCTTGCAAAGATAACTAAGACTAAGTTCTTGTTTACACACTACAACTCCAAATGACTCGATGGTTGGCAATGCAGGAGAAAAAGTCAGACAACCTTCAGGAATAAAGCCAAGATCACGTAGTCTAGAATCTAGATGTTGGTGGTAGGAAACTTAAGACAAATTGTTACTCAGTGAGTGATAGAAATTGGGAGCAATAACAAAACAGACTAGAATTAGTCCTGTGTCATTCTGGAAAAAGCAAGCTGGACATTGGAAATGTCAGTGTTAAAAGGAGATACTTGGCTTCTAGTGTTGCTGCATCTATGAAGTTTCTTGGCATCTGGGTTATGCTGTTGCTTAACTTCACAACTTTTCATGCTGCCTTGGCTATCCTGGTGGTTTCCATCTTATTTGATTCAATGCTAGTTTTTGAGTTCAACCATTCTCTCTCCAGCAAAAGTCACAACTGCTTATGTTATTATATAAAATCCCCTTCTACAACAAAATAGTGCTTATTGCTAATTAAATGAATTTAGCATCAGAATAGAATAAGAAAAGCCATGTTATTATTTATTTATTGCAACCATGCTGTAATTTTTTTTAAAAAAATCAACTGTATACATTTTTTTAAGGATAGGGATGGCAAACTTCCCCCCCCCCTTTGTTTTGTTTTATTGGTCTAGTACAGAAATATACTAACTGTAAGGTTTTGGA
Organism: Protobothrops mucrosquamatus; assembly: GCF_001527695.2. Taxonomy (NCBI): domain Eukaryota; kingdom Metazoa; phylum Chordata; class Lepidosauria; order Squamata; family Viperidae; genus Protobothrops; species Protobothrops mucrosquamatus. The sequence goes on along the minus strand of NW_015388237.1, from coordinate 57,960 downwards.
TTAGGCTTTAGATTTTCTGCTCCCTGTTACCCTAAATTAATTATTTAATGTAACAAATGGAAGGAATTGTAAAATAGCAATAATATGAATTATGTTTACAGTAATTGCTCTATTTTAGTCAAATGCAAATTTAATTGCATCAAAATTTAGTTTTTAACAAGTTCCCTTGTTGAGTCTGACCTTTTCCCCAAGCACACTATTCATATATTTAATGTACACTTCTCCAACAAGGTTATTAAATACAAAATAATTCAGCTATAGCTATACCCCTATTACTTATCATAAAGAAAATTTCTGAAGCTCATATGAATGCAAAAACACATATAAATGCTGAAAACAGCCGCCATCATTCTGAATTTATAACTTTCTGATCTAACAAGATTCATAAATATTGAAGCACTTCATTCATAATATGTAGATTAAAAACTATAGAGTTGGCATGATGTTCCAAAGTAGGAAATTTCTGACTGAAATTTCACTTTAAAGCCAAGATCACTGAATAGCACATTATGTCAAATGCATTTAAAGAACATTAAATAACAACAAATATGATGATGTATTATTCTGAATTATTACCTTATATCTATTTAAAACCTTTCTTTATAGGAATGACCCCATTCTAGGTTTCTCACAAAATCATATAAATAATTCGAAAATTAAAACAGAATCCTAATATTATGGAATGGTGTTTTTTTCCACTATTTGTATCTAAAAGTAAGGTAAACAGAGTATATTGGAATATACTGTATATCCAGTCCTATAATCAAGAAGGCTGGGGGGGGGAGGGGGAGGACAAGGCTATTTTTCAAAGTGATGGATCAGATTCATGGAGCACAGAGGTGACCCAATAAGCCAGATCTGAGCTCCTATAAAATAAATATCTGGACAGTGAAAAGTAAACGAAGGTCATTTTGTGAGCATATGGCAAACATTACCATCTGTTTTGTGTTCAGACTGTGTCTTGCCATGCAGTAATGGAAAATATGATGTTTAATAATAATAATAATAATAATAATAACAACAACAACAACAACAACAACTTTATTCTCACTTTGAAAGTACACCAATCGGCATACATCAAAATGAAATTTCGTTGCATTCAACTCTCAAAGGGTCACCACCTCTGATGTACACTCCTTGTTCGTGGCCAGCTCAAGTTACAGATCTTCCATTTTAGTCTCTAGGGAGCGAAGGATGGCAAACAGGACAGATGGAAATGGAGCTCCATGTGGATTAGCCCTCAGACTAGCTTGTATTCCTGCACGACAACCTCGCCTCCTTTTCTTTTTTTGATCTTGTCTCTTCCACCTTTTCCTTAAAGAGGCCTTAAACAAGAATGCTTCATAATTCAAGTTGAAAATTTCAAGCAGCACTATGGTTCCTAGCAGTAGATATTTTATAAGGCAGGATATTCATTGGAAAAGACCCTGAAGTTGGAAAAGATTGAAGGCAAAAGGAGAAGGAGATTGCAGAGATGGATAGAGAGTGTTATCAATGTGATGAACTTGAATTTGGGCAAACTCCAGGAGACAGTGGAGGATGGGAAGGGCTGGCATGCTATGGCCCACGGGGTCATGAAGAGTCTTAGCGACTTAGTGACTGAATAACAAGGGCAGGATATAGGAATGGGGACTTTTATAGTAGTTTTAAGTTTATATTCTCAAAGTAAAATTACTTTATGTATGCTTTCTACCTACCTATCAACCTATCTCCCTTTCTGTTTCTCTTCTATCTTCCCCCTGACATGTTTGAAAAAAAGGGGAGGAACAAAAAGCACTAATGAAGAAAGGTGACTCTGAGAGCATCATTGTGTGTGCATGACATTAGCATTTTGTGTATCTATGCATGTCTACTGTGTGTGGAAATATTAATATTATTAATATGGTTTGTCACACAGTCAGCCAGATGTTCAGGCTGGATTTAGCATTTTTGTTCACCTATCAAGTCCTTCCCAAGGACCTGGGATAGGCAGATGTGGATGTTTGATGATGTTAGTGATATCATTGCAGGATGTCAGCTATTCTGAGTAGAGTTTCCTTTTGCAATTGACTGGTGGTAAATTTGTCAATGCCAGTGGTGTTCAAATGCTGCTCCAAATGTTTTAGGATTGCACCCAAGGAACTTATTACTGTTGGTGCTGCCTTTGCTTTCTTTTGCCAGAATCCTTCTATTTCTATTTGCAGAACTTCGTATTTTGTTATCTTTTCCAATTCTTTATCTTCTCTTCTGTTATCTCCAGAAGCTGCCATGTCCACTATCCAGACTTTTTTGTCCTTTTAATTGACAGTTATTAAGTCTGGTGTGTTGTGCAGCAAGCACCTTTTAGTCTGAATTCTAAAGCCCCAGAGCACTTTAGCTTGTTCATTTTCTATTTCTTTTTCTATTTTGTGATCTCATCAGATCTTGCTTGTAGGCAAATGATACTTCTTGCAGACCCTCCAATGGACCATGTCATGCTACTGCTTATAGTCAGTATGTGTTATCTTCTTGCAGCAGTTAACTAGGTGGTCCATTGTTTCTTCATCTGTTTAATACATGGTTATTCCCATGTGTAAATAGTGATGGGTCTTAGATATTTGTATTGATCAATGTATTGATCAATTTTTTTCTTTAATCCAAAAATCAGAATAATATACATGTTAGAGATAGTGAAGTTAAACTAGATTGCTAATTTAAGACCCATTAGACAGAATACTCATTTCCTTTATAAATAATATTTTTTCTGCACAATCTCCCATACCAAATAATTTTCTCCACTTCTGCAGCCAAGCATACTTTACCAAACTTATGCTGTCAATAATAAACCATTGCTGATCCATTTCTGTTTTTTTAAAAACTTAATTCCTAACTACTGTGGAAAACAAAAAACAATTCCTCTATCTCACAAGCTACAAATACAACTTAAATTCCAATGGGTTCAATGCATCATTGTTGGAATTTGATTTCTTACTCGATGGACTGGCTGTTACATATCACACATCCCAGTTCTATTTCAACAGACCCAGCTTATGGAAAAGCCCTAGATAATATGAAGCCAAACATTTGTTTGCTCTTTTTTTGTGAAAGGGTAAAAGCCATCTCTTAATTTATAGATATCGGAAATCTTGGGGTGGAGCAAAAAAACCTTAGCAACTGCCCAGTTAAGCCTGATTTAGACTTTTCTGCAACTGCACAAAGGGGTCTATGCATACCTACTCTGCAAAGGGATTGATGGGTAAGTGTAGGTTGCAGATGGTTATAGATGGGGCAATGAGCACACCTCCCAAATCTCAACTACATGTTGTATGAAAATAACAGAATAACAGAGTTGGAAGTCTTCTAGTCCAACCCCTTGCTCAAGCAGGAAACCCTATATTATTTGAGACAAATGATTGTCCAATCTCTTTGTGTGTCCTGCATGCTGATTGTTTGATCTGACTTCCTGTTGGGAGGTGGGCAGAAGGCAAGGCACATTCTGGTGACATTAATATTCACAGAAGTAAAACTGCTACAGCTATACAACTGTCTCTGAACGACAGACACATACATTCCCTGATGTGCAGTGATGCAGAAGTCTAAGCTTTAGACTTCAAGCTCTAGAAGGAAAGATTGAATACAGATAGTTTGGCATTTTCTGCATTCATCTTTTGGATGGCTCAGACTGATTAATGATTGGTCCTTTGTGAGTTTTAAAGCTTCAAGCATATGGACATCATACTGATTATGTTTTTGATATGTAGATGTTGAAGACAAGTTGGGGAATCACCAAATGATTTTCAAATGATTTGGCATAATTTGCAAATGTGAGATCAGTGGAATGTTACAACAAATATCATATAAATGGTCCAAGGATTTTAAATATGGCATGTGAAAAGAGACCTAATATCTGATGTATAGAGATAGACACAACATAAATAAACTTTTTAGTGCTCTCTTTCTCTCTGTGTGTCTAGTTTTAGTCACAGCTGAATAGTTTCCCTGCTATAATAAATGTAGATCTTCAAAAGCTTTATTTCAAAATATATCCTGTTAAGCAATGCATAGAAAAGGGTAGATATGAGTAGGATTCATTGCAAATCACTAGTGATCTAGCCTGCTGTATATTCTTTCTTCTCTTTTTTTTAGAAATATTGGCAGCAAGTCAACATTCCTTTTCTTTGAAAGGAACAGGAAAAAAAGAGTAAGTTCAAGATGTTTTCATGAAATTGTTCAATTCATCTCTGCATTTCTACCTGAATATTGAGTTTCTGGGTGCTATTGGCATAGTTAATGTACGTGTATGCACAGTTTGCAGATTTGCAGTGGATTATATTCAAACCCAAAATCCGATTTACATTTTTAATCCTCAGTTTCCAGTTTTTTCAAGTCTCTGTAAGAAATTGGCTAGAACTGAGATGTACAGATGTAGCCTTAATGACATTACTTTGCCAGCAACAGCACTGAAGACCGTGATATCCAAACATTTTATGTGTAGGTACTACAATTTTATTATAGTATCCAATAAAAACCTAATTCCTATTACTAGATAGTTTGTGTTTATCCACTTTATGGAGAAAAAACAGATGTTTTCCTTTTCTTCATGTACCAGTCTTGAGAGTGATGTGAACAAAGCTTAATAAATGTAAAACTTATAAATTCGATATGAGTTGATATTTTTCAGAAAGCTGCTTCTCATTCTTGATTAATCATTGACCACACAACTTAGAGAAGCATTATTTCTGGACATTTCCAAACAATGGGGTGGTATGGTGGAAGAATTTTTTTTGTCTTGTATTCTCCCCCTTTTTTAAAAAAAAAAAACTTTTATAAATGAAGCTACATATGTGGAAAAGGGTTTTTAAGATTTTAAGAAAAAGGGGAAAAGTTACATTAGAAATAACACTTATATTTCAGAATGCATTCTTTGTCCTACATGGTTTCAGCCTGACATACATGATTAAGTATGAAATTATTCTTGACTTTTCTGAAAGGAATTCCTGAAATGCATCAAGTTCTCCTTACGGTTCTAAAAAAGTTGAGCTGGTTCTCTATAGAATTATATGCTCCAAAAAATGATGTTATTGATGCTGTTGTAATGTTATCTTGTCCCTAAGCTTTGTTTATGCTGTTATACTGAGATAAGGGTAAACCTTTTTTTGCTTCTCTTGTTATTTTTAATGTAAGATAATGTAGAACATAGAATAATAGAGTTGGAAGAGACCTTGGAGATCTAGTCAAACCCCCTGCTCAAGTAGGAGATCCTATACCATTTCAGACAAATGGCTGTCCAGTCTCTTTTTAAAAGCCCCCCAGTGATGGAGCACCCACAACTTCTGGAGGCAAGCTATTCCATTGGTTATTGCTTCACCATTAGGAAATTTCTCCTTAGTTCCAGGTTGCTTCTCTCTTTGGTAGTTTCCATCCATTGTTTCTTGTCTTGTTTTCTGGTGCTTTGGAAAATAGTTTGACTCCCTCATCTTTGTAGGAGCCCCTCAGATATTGAAACAGTGCTATCATGTCTCTCCTAGTCCTTCCTTTCACTAGATTAGACATATATTACTGAAAGGAAAGGATAGATAATTTTAAGAATCTCACTTCACTTTTCAGAAGTTTGGAGGTCTTTTAATTTTTTTTTCTAAATATGTTATACATATTTGAAACACCACAATTAACTTTTCTTTGCTTTTTAGAAAGTTTTTTTTCCCCTCTGTCACTGGAAACTGTCAAGAAACTGCAATGGAATTCAGGAACATGGGGGAAAAAACGTGTATTATAATAAGCAAGGAGATTGGGTTGTTTCTAATTCAGCATTTCCATCTTTCTCTCTCTTGCCAATAATCTGCTTTGTGGGCTTATAAAAACATGAAAAAACAAGTTCAGTCTTGCGATAAATATTATTTGAGTCATTTAAATGCAATGAAATTCATATTATTGTGCAGAGGTTTCTAAGCCAGTCACTTTAGTTAGCCATTTCTGTCAACATTAAAAATACCCTTCAGGGCAAAAGCTAAATGTCAGCATTAACTAAAGCTCCATTTCTGCTCTAATTGTAAGCAATCAGTTAGGTTTCAGCCTAATGGACTTTCTGACATGTGGACCAATAGTAAGCTATCTTCTACCCACTCTGCCTTTCTTTCTGGTTTCTGTGGCTGAGTAAATTAAATGCAAATCTACACCACTGTTACTTCTTCAACAATATCTCGAATTCGGCATTTCTTGAAAGTGTGACCAATGTATTGCAATGCCTGCTTTCCTCTATGGATTATTTCCTTTAAAAAATGCTTGTAAAACCCCAGGGCGGGGATGGAGATGGATAATAAAATATTTGCCATTCGGTATTTAATTAAATATTCAGCAAAGCAGAGATGGGTAGGCTTGTTTAGTTGTTAATCTGATATTTAAGGTTAATTTCATCTTAATACAATACAACACAACAGAATACAATGTTCTTTATTGGCCAAGTGTGACTGGACACACAAATAATTTGTCTCCGGTGCATAAGCTCTCAGTGTACATGCAAACAACAAAGTAATATAATCATAAGATACCAATAGTAGAAGATAATAGGAAAGATGAGAAGGATAATAGTAATGCAGCCCTACTACATGGGTAAATATCCTTAGACATAAGAAAGTGTTGTGGGAATTAGATGTTCATCAAAGTGAGGCATGAGGGGGAAAAAAACTGTCTTTGTGTCTAGCTGTTTTGGCATGCAATGCTTTATTGCAGCATCCTGAGGGGAAGAGTTGAAACAGTTGAAACAGTTTATATCCAGAATGAGATTTTCTCAGCTCTCTTTCTAGCTCATGCAGTATACAGGTCCCTAATAGAATGCAGGCTGGTTGCAGTTGTTTTTTTCTGCAGTCCTAACTATCTGTTGAAGTTTATACCTGTCCTGTTTGGTTGTTGTAACAAACCAGACTGTTACAGAAGTACAAATGACAGATTCAATAATTCCTCTGTAGAACTGTACCAGCAGGTTCTTGGGCAGCCTGAGCTTTCTGAGTTGACACAGGAAGTACATTCTCGGGTGTGCCTTTCTAAGGATGGTTAGGTGTCCATTTCAATTACAGAACCCAGAAGCTTGAAGGTCTCTACTGTTGATACTGTATTATAAGAGGTGGTACTTTTAAGTGTGTTCAGCTCCAGATTGTTCCAGCTGCACCACAGGGCCAGTTGTTCAACCTCCCATCTGTATGCAGACTCATCACCATCTCATTACCATCATGTTCAGAATCTGGTACTTCAGATGCTGAACGTATTGTTTTTTTCTGTTACCATGATTATACTTCTGTTACTCGAAGTATTTCTTTCTTCTCAAATAATGATTGAGTTCTCTTCCTATCCTACCGCTTGTCACAATTCCTCTTTTATGTTAATGAGATTTAATGAATGATATAGGTGCAGTTAAAAATCTTCAGTGGAATTCGCTTTGGTGAAGTCAGATACCAAAGTGCTGGAAAAATTCCTAAAGGCAGTGAATTCAAAGGCTTGACAATCTTAAGACAAACACACACACAAACTATAAAATATTTCATGGTTCTTAAAATGCCTTTCTCCAAAGGGATGAAAGTAAGGACTGCTAAAATGGAGAGTTCATCATTTTTTAAAAAAAAATTTCTTCCAAGACACAACCATTTTTTTTGTGATATTGTAGTACCAACTGCAGACTTTCGTATGTGATTTTCCATAAAATAATATATGTATAAATCTCTGTGAAAGGTTCCAAACCTACGAAGTTTAAAACTGCATTTAGAAAGCGTAGCAAGCAAAATCTATCAACAATTCATATTTGTAACATTTCATAGATAAAATGCAGTGAGGAATAGTTGAATAGGAAAAAAAGTGCTCACTCAGAATTTCCTCATGGACGTGACTTCTACTCACAATGTTCAGAAGACCCAGGGTCATTATTGCGTGATATTGTATTGCAAAACCTTATTGCAGTAATGAAATAATGAAATGAATCGCTAAATGAAATAATGAATGACATTAAAAATAATGTTTCCATAAATGAAATAAGTCAATAAAAGTTACACTTATTCTCCTGAAGTTATTGCTTGAAAAAAAAGTTTCAACTCAAGCACTAATAACAATTACAGAGCCGAACGGAAAAAAAAACATAACTCAACTGTTGAATGGATTTTCATAATGGAAAAACTATTGCAGATACGTCATATTTTCCACCTTAAGGTTCCACCTCCAACAAGCAGAAAAGAAAATTAGTTAATCGACATTACTTTGCCTTCTCTGTCAAAAGGTTGCAAACTGTACCCGTACGTGAGGTAATATTTGTCAAGCAATTGTGCTTAGAGGGTAGTCCTCAATTTACAACAATTCATTTAGTCACCCTTCAAAGTTACAACGGTACTAAAAAAACCCAGCTCATGGCTGTTTTTCTCATGACCAGCATAGCATCCCCATGATCATGTGTTTATGATGGCTGCCGGGGTCACGTGATCCCCTTTTGCGACCGTCTGACAACCAAAGTCAATGGGGAAGCAAGATTCATTTAACAACCGTGTTACTAACTTAACAACCACAGTGATTCACTTAACTGTGGCAAGAAAAATCGTGAAATGGGGCAGATTCACTTAACAGCAGACTACTTAGCAACAGAAATTTTGAACTCAAATGTGGTCATAAGTCAAGGACTTCCTGTGTGGCTTCTAGTGGAAAATTGAATAAAAACCTAAGCATTTACAAACCATTAAATTCCATCTTTTTTATTTATTACAAAAAGTATTTATTGATTATTGAGAAATTATTATTTTCTTACATGAGCAACTTCTAAAATATTAATAACTACTTGATATTACTGGCTAAGTGTAATAATTAAGCAGGTAAGATTACTTTGCAGCCATGCAAGTATTTGCTGCCTTGCTGTTATTACTTAATGCCTCTATCTCCCCTTTTTCTGAACATACTTTGAAATATCCAGTGTGAACTTTTCCTTGAATGGATTGATCCCGCTCTCTTCTATGGCAGTCCTGAGCTTATTCACTGAACAATGTAGAATGAATGCAGGGCCAATAATGTTTTATAGCTCCCAGTTCTTAGCATTGTGTTTTTCCATTGCTTCTATCTTAAAAGCTGGGCTGATTCATACAGCTGTCCTTAATAGTACCAACAGTCTAACATTTGACAAGAGGTGAAGGCTACTCAGCCACCCTTTTCTTCTTGTTTATATTTCAAAGAATTTTTTCTTGATGTGTTTCAGAGAAACAATTATGCAGCTTATCATCTTTCAAATGCTTGCTGTTCTCTCTCTCTCTCTCTCTCTCTCTCTCTCTCTCTCTCTCTCTCTCTCTCTCTCTCTCTGTGTGTGTGTGTGTGTGTGTGTGTGTAAGAACTCACAATTATTAACTGTAAAAAAATAAGTTTGTGTTTTTGTGTCCGTGTATATATTTTAGTTCAAAACTGATACAAAGAGGAACATCCAACAACTGAAAGAAGCTGTGCTTGACACGATAGCATGGAGAGCATTTTCATGTAAATTCGCTGAGAGTTGGACATGACTGAATGGTTAAAAACAACAACAACAACAATATATTTCAGTAGATTTGTGGATGGGCGTGTAAGTTTTCATATCTCCCATTTTTAAATACCATTACAGGTAGTCCTCTACTTATGACCGCAACTGAGCCCAAAATGTATGTTGCTAAGTGAGAAATTTGTTGAGTTTTGCCCCATTTTATGACTTTTCTCGCCAGACTTGTTAAGTGAATCACTGCAATTCTTAAATTAGTAACATGGTTGTTAAGTGAATCCAGTTTCCCCATTGACTTTGTTTGTCAGAAGGTCGCAAAAGGGGATCACATAATTCTGGGGCATTGCAATTGTCAGAAATCTGAACCAATTGTCAAGCACTTTTTTCAATTATGTTACAACTTCGAATGAACACTAAATGAACTGTTGTAAGTTGAAGACTACCTGTATTTTGTACTGATAATTCCAATAACCTCATGAATTACAGATTTAGCTGGCCAGACTGCTAATGGTAACAATAGAAAATAGAAATAAGCTAGTGTTTATAAAATATGATGGGCTAATGTATTGCAACCTGATCATCTGCTAAGTGTTAACAATGGAGAGCATGGAAATTGGCTACTCAAATAAATATATTTTTCTTGATTTACATTGATCGTGCTGGTGAATTGATTTTTAAAAAATTGCAATATACATAGTACTATTCCTGTCACTTCTTATCCATAGTATCAGAAATCTTGGACTGAATTTGCATCTTCAAATTGGCTGTAAAGATGGGGATGAAACAGATGAATTATCTTGGAGAGAAGGAAGGAAGGAAGGAAGGAAGGAAGGAAGGAAGGAAGGAAGGAAGGAAGGAAGGAAGGAAGGAAGGAAGGAAGGAAATAAATCTTGCAGGAAGCAAATCTCGCCTACAGGTTTCCTAACAAATTTGTCTTCTCTTTGAGTTTTCTGTGAGCATCAGTACAATTTTTTTAAATTACCTAATTCAAATGGAATTAAGATACAAAAACAAGACTCTGAGAAGAATTAAGTTTGCCAATTCTATATACAGTAGGCATGATCCAGATTAAACCACTATGTAATAAAGAAAAGCCACTGGGAAATTGCACAGTAATATGCTTTATGTATGATGTAGCTTGCACGTTATTTCCATATTTGCATAGAGCAAATGGTTAGCGGTAGCTTGTAACTATAATCACATATAACCACAAATCCAAGAGAGGTGTAAACAGTAATAGCAATTATAATCATACATTGATTGTAATGGATATTAGTAGGGCTAATTTAAAATCCAGTTTGTTTTCATAATAATCATAACCATGAACTTATTTTTTTCACAGTGTCAATCCTGTAAGATAAAACATGTGGTCATATTCTGATGACCTAATGAATTATCCTGGGTTCCCAATTCATTTTACATTATTTTTATCTGAAAAAAACAAAAACAAATGTACAGTTTAATTGCCCTTCTCTCCTCATTCACAGTTAGGCTTGAGACAGGATCTTTACCTTTTATTTTTCCATGTGCCATATCCCAAATAAATATCTTACATATTTATTTATCTTTCATTTATAATGTAGATATGTATAGCAATTGTGAACAGGCCACAAATTAAAAACAAAACACAAACAAACAAGCAAACTAAAGATGGCCATAGTAAGAGAATATACAATAGTATACAGTATACAATTGTACATAATATATAATATACAATAGCATAGCAGACATAATTCATTCTAAGTGGGTAGACATCTGGATCTGACCTGGGAGTTTCAAGTCTGTTTAAAAGATAGGAATATCAAGATTGTTCATACCACTGATTGTTCCTGCTGGCTCAGGAATTCTGGGAGTTGAAGTCCACGAGTCATAAAAGAGCCAAGGTTGCCTATCCCTGCACTGGGGGGGAAGGAGAACATGGAACATAATATATTATTTTTCATTGAAGCCATATATTTATAGGTGAAGGCCAATCCAGCTAAACCTGAACACATTAGAAAACCCCTATATTCCAATGAGAAAGTCTTAGGCTACTAGGCTGTCTGCAAAAATATGGACAAACATCAGTTAGGTAGACTTAAGGCTTCTCTGTATGTCTGATGCTACCATCTGTTGTATCATCCTACCTATAGTTCAAGTTTAGCCTATATTTTGATGATTTCCACTATTATCTGTACTACAGCTACAATATCTATGGAGATTCTCAATCACCCAGGTCAGGATTGTCCCAAAGGTGCTTTTCAGAAGACAACTGGGTTGTTTTTTTTGGGGGGGTGGGTTCTTGAAATGTTTTGCTTCTCATCTGAGAAGCTTCTGAACTGAAGAAGTTTCTTGGTTGAGAAGCAAAATGTTTTTTTAAAAAAAAATCAAGAAAGTCCAGTTGCCTTCTGAAAACCACTTTTGGTACAGCTTACTATTTTTTTTAAAATGTTTGGCAGGACTGCAGGTCCATCTTACAGGTAGAACAAACAAACAAAAATATGATGATAAAGAAACAAGTTAGAAAATTATATACAATATGTGGAGAAATAAAGTGAATACAGGTGGTCCTCAATGTACGACCACAATTGAACCCGAACTTTCTGTTGCTAAGTGAGACATTTGTTAAGTGAATTTTGCCCCATTTTATGACCTTTCTTGCCACAGCTGTTAAGTGGATCACTGCAGTTGTTAAGTTAGTGACATAGTTGTTAAGTTAATCTGACTTCTCTATTGACATTGCTTGTCAGAAGGTCGCAAAAGGTGATCACATGACTCTGAGACTCTGCAACTCTCAAAAATCTGAACCAGTTGCTAAGTCTCCAAATTTTGATCACAAGACCAAGGGCTGTAAGTGTGAAAAACAGTTATAAGTCACTTTTGTCAGTGCTATTGTAACTTTGAATGGTCGCTAAAAGAACAGTTTTAAGTCAAGGACTACCTGTATCTTACCTTTGTTCTTTAGTGCTATTGCAATAACAGCACATAGACGAAAAAGAATAATATTTTATAAAGCATAACTTCATAAAAGTTTATGAAGTGCTTGTTGTCTGCTTGACACAGCAGGGTGTACAAGGCTGAATGAACATATTCTAAGAAATGAACTAGGACGCTTTTTTAAAAAGAAAAAAACTTGACTAAATATGATAGGACTCTACAGTGTTTCCTTCCTTGCTGGGCACAAAACAAAGATACATTATGATGGCATTTGAGTTTGCCTTATGTTACTGGGGAACAGAAGGCAGTATAGTAGCTTCAGAGAGAAAGCAAGGTTACTTCTGACATTTATGCACTTCCTTCATGTTTTGAGTTACTTTCTTTCTGAAATTTTTCATTGATGCTCTTTTTTTTTTCAGCTGAAAGCACCACTCTCACAAAATTGAAGCCCATAATGGAAACCCTTAAAAGATAATAACAATTATTAAATAAACAGACAGACAGAAAATAAATGAAACTATAATAAGAACCAGAAATAATACCAGTAGTAGCAACAACAACAAGAACAATAGTAATAATACAGGCCAACAAGGCAACCTCTTCATTAAAAGGGCAAAAAAATACATTTGAAATTTAGCAACATTCAAAAGACAAGAGAAAGTAAATACAACACATTTTTCCACTCAAGAGAGTGGCTTGGTGAATTTTGCTCTTAAAAGCCTGGATATGAGTCCCTGTATATTCAGCCCTGTTGATGGAGCTGAATTTCAATTGTCACCTTTCTCTTCTCAATTTCATAACCTACAAGCTAGGTAAGTGTTATTGGAAAAGAGTGGAAAGGGATTATACCAAGCCTACAGAAAAACTGTTAGGAGCCAAATATCCCCTAGCAATTCAGGTGGAGACCTGATCACATATATGTTTAGTTTGCTCACTAAGAAGTTGTTCTGAGTCATTCTGAACATTTGTCTTTTTACTGAACCACTAGAGGCATAAATATAGTGACAGGAGGGAAGACAGAGTTTAGGGGCTCACAACATGTGAGTTCTGCTAGGATCCTCCCTTCCACTCCTTGCCTCTCCCATAAGGGATATCACAGAATAACCAGAATGAAGGGTTACTTTCATTGGCGAATGATCTTTGGTGAATGACCCAGTTGATGACTAGAGAATAGGAAACATCACTTTTCCTCCTCTATTTCTTCACCATCACATCTAGTTATTATCCAGAGTTTGCAGGTCAGATATAGTACTTCAAGTGTGAACTTTCAGTAGAACAAAGCATAGAAAGTGAAATAAACCATCTTACTACTGCACCCTCCTCCTCATAATCCTGTCCTGAATCAACCATCAACTCAGAAGAAGAAGCATTGGTGGGAATGAAACCCACAGAGGCTCTCGTGCAGGGGTGTCAAACTGTCGGCCCGCAGGCCAGATGTGTCATGGTGAAACCACGCCCATCCCTTTGCCGGCAATGGAAAAAAGTCACGATACATCATGACATGTCACGTGATGTTGCAAGTTTGACATCCCTGCTCTAGTGGCTTCTCTAAGATTGTTGCTGGCCTCTAGTCTTTGCAGCCCAACTTGTACCATTAAGAACTAATATCATAGAATCATAAAATTACAGGGCTGCAAGGGATCTTGGAGGGCTTCTAGTCTAGTCCTGTGTGCAAGACAGGAGTCCTTATAACATCCCAGACAAATGAATGTCCAACTTTTCTTGAAGATCTCCAGCAATGGAGCAGTCACAACTCTGCGAAGCAAGCTGTTCCAATGATTGATTACTTGCACTATCAGGAAATTTTTCCTGAGTTCCAAGCGGGATTTCTTTTTAACAAGCTTCCACCCATTGCTTCTTGTGCTGCCCTCAGGTGCTTTGGGGAGTAAAGGTGCTTTGGAGACAACCCTCTTGTCTCTTTAAAAGAGAAAAATAAAATAAAGAAAATTGAAAAATGAAGAACCATTGATCTAGAATGTGAATAGACCTAAAAAGAGCTTATTTATTTATTTATTATTTATTATTTAGAGCCGTGGTGGTCCAGTGGATAAAATGAGTATTGCAGACTAACTCTGCTCACTGTCAATCCTGACTGGGTCAAAGTTGATCTCAGCCTTCCATCTTTCCAAGCTTGGTAAAATGAGGAGCCAGATTTAATCTGCTTAAAAAATGCTACAAAGCATTATGAAGCAGTATATCAGTGTAAGTGGCATTGCTATTTATACTGCCTTCAACGTCAGACCTGCCTCAGCTTGAGTCTCTAAGTAAGAATGATCCTTAGCACCCTTGAGCTGAAAAAGGTATTCTTTACTAGAAGCCAAGTGAAATACAATAATGGAAAGCCAGAACTGAAATCCATGCACCAAAATCCCAAATCTAACTTTTTTCCCTCTCAAAGATTCCTACCACAGTTGGTCCCTTCATGTCCAATCAAATTTAAAAGAGATGTTTTTAGAATGGTCTCCTGAGGAATGCAGCTGCGGTCCATTCCCAAGCAGTTGACCCTGAGTCTGTGCTTGGAAAGGAATGGTGAACTTTAATTCCCCCCAAATAGATTCCCCTCCCATCTGGCCCCCAGAGTCTATGGCAGACCGGCACTGAAAGAAGTTCTTGAAGTGTAGTGGCAGAGTATTGAGGTGGCATCTGACATCAAACTTCAGAAAAAAAGAATAGATCCTAATTTTTATCAGGTCCTTCTTGAACTAAATCATCACTGGATCAGAGCATCATCTCTGCTGCTCCCTGCCTTCCCCATCAATTTTTGGTAGAATCATCAGTCTTGGGCAATGGGATGACAAGAGGAGGGATAAATATTCTCCCTGATGAAATGGGGATGAAATGGGGATATCAGGAGAAGAGTAGCAACCTCTCTAGTTAGAAACTTTGATCATCCTCACCTAACACAATGACATAATCAATAGTCAGGAATTCTGGAAGTTTTAGTGAAGATTTGGTCTTGTAAGATAGGAAGCAAAAGTATAATCAATTTCAGATAATACAAACATGGAAATGTAAATGAATATGCCTTTGTATTGAATTATGCTGAATAATAAAGATAAACATTTGGGAAACAATTCAGGATACTAATAATATTTTTATTATTATGCAAAACAGGCAGATGAAGTAGGTTTGGGTCTTGAAGAGAAAACCCATTAGCTCTTACAAGTATTCAACCAGAGTACCTCTTTCTTGTCTGCATATTTAGGGACTCTAAATCCTTCTGTATGGGTGATTTTCAACTGTTTTGGGAAATGGTTTTCACCGTAAACATACTTAAAATTATTTTTGCTATATCTCATCAGTTCCTGAGTCATGAAAATAATAAAAATATTTAATCATAAATGCACTTGTAGATTTTAATAACCAGTCTATAAATAACAGAGGAAGCATGCATTTTTTCCAGTACTTGTGGGATTAATCTTCTGTACTTTTTCTAACTGCCTGGCTACTTCACTGATGCTATTCTTGCTGTTGTTGTTTTTTTTCTTGTTCTAAATTATAATCATTTGCTCTCCTGTGATGCTTAAATGCTCAAAGATGTTGAGATAGAATTAATGGATTATAGAAAATGAATGAATTGTGACTTTTCAAATGTATCTGCTGGTTACAATTAGTTTGTGTTGCATTAGACACAGAGTTAATTCAACTTAACAGATATATTTTAATCACTTTTATTTTTATTCTGTTTTTATTATTTTTATAAATAACACAAGGGGTCAAATGTGTCTTCTGTATTCCTTCTCTTATTTTCGCCAGAACAACTACCCTATGAGGTAGGTTTAGCTAAGAGAAAGTGACTGGTTCACAGTCACCTAGTCAGCTTTCATGAGTAAGGTGGGACTAAAACTTCCAGTGTTCTGGTTTCTAGCCTGGTACCTTAATCAATTTCTTAACCAAATTTGATCGTGAAAACAATAGCCTTTAAAGCAGTGCATTAATAATATCATAGAGGGTTTTTTTAATTGGCTAATCATTATGCCCAGTATTTTAAAGTAATAATAATAATAATAATAATAATAATAATAATAATAATAATAATAATAATAATAATAATAATAATAATAATAAAGTTGGAAGGGACCTTGGAGGTCATCGAGTCCAACCCCCTGCTCAGGCAGGAAACCCTATACCATTTCAGACAAATGGCTGTCTAGTCTCTTCTTAAAAACTTCCAGTGTTGGAGCATTCATCACTTCTGGAGGCAGGTTGTTCTACTGATTAATTGTTCTAACTGTCAGGAAGTTTCTCCTTAGTTCTAGGTTGCTTCTCTCCTTGATTAGTTTCCATCGGTTGCTTCTCGTCCTGCCTTCAGGCACCTTGGAAAATAGTTTGACTCCCTCTTCTTTGTGGCAGCCCTTGAGATATTAGAATACTGCTATCATGTCCCCCATCGTCCTTCTCTTCATTAAACTAGACATACCCAATTCCAGCAGCCTTTCCTTATATGCTTTAGCCTCCAATCCCCTAATCATCTTTGTTGTTCTTCCCTGTACTCTTTCTAGAGTCTCAACATCTTTTTTACATCGTGGTGACCAAAACTGGATGCAGTATTCCAAGTGTGGCTTTACCAAGGCATTGTAAAGTGGTATCAACACATGATCTTGATTCTATCCCTCTGTTAATGCAGCCCAGCACTGTGTTGGCCTTTTTGGCAGCTACAGCACACTGCTGGCTCATATTTAGGTGATTTTCCACTAGGACTCCGAGATCCCTCTCACAATTACTACTATTGAGCAAGGTATCCCCTATACTATACCTGTACATTTGGTTTTTCTTGCCTAAATGTAGAACCTTACTTTTTTCACCATTGAATTTCATTTTGTTAGATAGCACCCAGTGTTCAAGTCTGTCCAGATCCTCCTGTATCCTAAGCCTATCTTCTGGAGTATTGGCTATTCCTGCCAGCTTGGTGTCGTCTGCAAATTTGGTGATTTCTCCATCTATCCCCTCGTCCAAATCGTTTATGAAGATGTTGAAGAGCACTGAGCCCAGAACAGAGCCCTGGGGTACCCCACTACACACTTCCATGTAGATGTGGTTCCATTGAGGATCACATGCTGAGTACGGCCGGTCAGCCAGCTACGGGTCCATCTGGTGGTGATGCTGTCTAACCCACATTTTTCTATCTTATCAAGTAGTAGTTTGTGATCTACTTTATCAAATGCCTTACTGAAGTCCAAGTAAATTATATCCACAGCATTCCTCTGATCCACTAATTTTGTCACTTGGTCAAAGAATGCAATAAGATTTGTCTGGCATGATCTGTTTTTGACAAACCCATGTTGGCTTTTAGTAATGACTTTGTTTGCCTCTAGGTGTTCGCTGATTGGTTGTTTGATTATTTTTTCCAGAATCTTCCCAGGTATTGAGGTCAGGCTGATAGGTCTGTAATTTCCTGGGTCCATTTTTTTTCCTTTTTTGAAGATGGGAACTACATCAGCTCTTTTCCAGTCCTCCGGTAGTTCCCCAGTGCTCCAGGATCTTTGAAAAATATAGTTCAATGGTTCTGAGATCACATCTGCCAGTTCCTTGAGAACCCTGG
>NW_015388237.1:34931-38318 GCF_001527695.2 Protobothrops mucrosquamatus | reverse complement strand
AAAGAGGACCCTATCTTATTTAGCTTCCAGTTGTGGGATTCGTTGTCTAGTTGAAATAAACAATCACCAGCCAAAACTTCCAAGAGAAAACGTGGGCACAGTGGACACACCTTAAATCAGCAATATTCTTTATTTATATTCCCAATTGCTATTACAAATTTACCTCCCACCTTTTCTTCATTGGCTTAGTAATCATGTCATAACAACCTATCTGAAGCTCCTAAAATGAATACATTATCTCTGCCCCTGATTACATCTCCCACTACTCTAATTCTATCACCCCTGCCCTTGTTTACAAATTACCTTTTATAGCTACTAGTTCCTAGGGGTTGTCTCTAGAGTCTATCATATCAGCAAATTCTGGTTAAGACCGGTTTTCAGCATAGCAGAGACTTTCCTAGATAAAATTCTCAAGATTCAGCTAGGCTCATGAGATTAAAATATATATAATGTATTTCTTCACAGGCTAGCATGTATTTTGCAGTTTCTGTAAAAACAATAGACCCTTTCCCCCACACATTCTATCAATTGGTTGATGTTTTGAAATCTATAGATAATAATTACAGATGTGATGTGTTTAGAATAATAATCAATATTGCTTTATATTTCTAATGAGAACAAACTTGAAAATATAGCTTCCTAATATTGGCAAATATTGCAACAATTTTCTTTCTTCTTGACTGAACAATTTTTTTTTATGCTCTCACTAGCAGTTTGCTACTGAAATGAAAGGGCTTAAATTTATGATAGCATATAAGTATTTAAACATTTTTCCCCAAAGGACAGAATCACTCTATCTGGATAAAACTTTGCTATTACTTATAGAAGGGGGGGGGAAGACTATTATATATTAGCATGATTATCCCTCTTTCCTTTTCTCTACAATGATCAACTTAAACTCTTCTTAACTATTATCTATTCCTTATTTTGACTTAATCTCTATCCTCCATATCACTGTATTTCTTGTAAAAATACAATATCAGCCTCGATGAGTCTTTCTCAGTCAGCTGGCTTAGTGGAGCTTCTATAAAAAAAATGGCAATCTACATCCAAAGAGCTATGATTTCTGTGCTAAAACTGAGAAATATGCAGTGATTGGCTTGCCAACTTCCTAGGGACATTTGCCAGGCATTTTGTGTAGAAAGTTTGAACAAGTGACCTTTGGTAGAAACGGGAGAGAATTCCCATTTAATTTGGAATTCTAATGCCTTTATGACTTCACCCCTGCAGGCAAAAATGACAGTTACTGCCAGTTATCAGAGTGAAGAAACCTTCAAAGAGGGAAGTTGGTCTTCAAAGAGGCTCATGGACTCTGGGAAAATCTTCCCTCTTTTTGTCCTCAGCTATTCGAGAGGAAATGAGGCTGAAGGGGAGGGTTAGGATTACAGTTAGATTTACTGAGAGTAAGGTTTAGGGCAGTGGTTCTCAACCTGTGGGTCGGGACCCCATTTGGGGTCGATCGACCATTTCACGGGGGTCGCCAAGCAAGGCTGTCCGCCATTTTTTTTGTCCGCCATTTTTTTTGTCCGCCATTTTTTTTGTCCGCCATTTTTTTCCCCTTTTCCGGCGGGGGGCCTTACCTCCCTTG
The DNA here is from genome assembly GCF_001527695.2 of Protobothrops mucrosquamatus. Classification (NCBI taxonomy): domain Eukaryota; kingdom Metazoa; phylum Chordata; class Lepidosauria; order Squamata; family Viperidae; genus Protobothrops; species Protobothrops mucrosquamatus. Next base: position 36,730 of record NW_015388237.1, on the reverse strand, counting down.
GGCTGGGCCAGCTGGTGGTCGGCCTGCTCCGTCTCTGCCGCTTGCCAGCTACGCCTCGGCCGGCGCAGGGGGCGGAACCACGCATGCACGGTGCTCCCGGGCAGGGAAAGTCCTTGACTTACGACCGGTTGGGTAGTCCTCGACTTACGACCGGTTTAGTCCTCGACTTACGACCGGTTTAGTCCTCGACTTACGACCGGTTTAGTCCTCAACTTACGACCGGTTGGGGTCGCGGCATTAAAAAGGTTGAGAACCACTGGTTTAGGGTGAGGGTTATCAGAGAGGTAAATGAGGGTGAGGGTTAGGATTACAAATGAGGGTTAGAATTAGGTTTAGAGTGAGGTTAAAGGTAAGGTTTAGGCTTAGGCTTAGAGGGAGGGTTAGTTTAGAATGAGGGTGATGGTTGGAATTAGGGAGGGAAGACAGAGTGAGTAAGGGAGATGGATAGAAAGAGCAGGATTCAGAGGAGCAGGAGGAGGGAACGGGAATGGAGCGGATAAGGGGAGATGGACTGTGGGTACAAGAAGAGGGGGAGAGGGAGCAGAACAATTATCAAAGTGAAAATCCCTTCCAAGAGGCATGTTTGTCTGGAGGTTCTAGCAGAGGAGTGCAGCTATCGTATACCCTGGACCCTTGACTGAAGATTGCCAAACTCCTATCTGGGACGGACCTTTTCCACTGAGCATGCAGCTTTGGAATGGACAAAATGGAGGGGGGGGAGGAAGGAGACACCACCCTAGGCAGCCAGATCAGCCAAATCAACCCTGGAAATCAATGGGGTGACACATGTTGCAGCCATATCGGGGAATGATTGGGAAGGAGGGGAGAGGGGATGAAAAAGGAAGGGGGACAGTGAGGGGGATGGGGAAGAAAAGAGGGATGGAAAGGGAGGGGGAGAGGGAGGGGTAGATGGGTGGGGATGGGGTAGAAAGGGGAAAATGAGGGGAGGAGAAGAGTGAAGCCAGATTGGAGGAAAATGGGGAAGGAGGGGATAGGGAATGAGAGGGGAGTGGGACAGTGAGTGGGGAGAGGGTTGCCTTTCTCTTGCCTTGAACCTGCTGGAGTCATGTCTCCTTCATCATGCCTTGAATCCTCTGAAGCCAAGTTGCCTTTGCCATGTCTTGGACCTGATTGGAGTCATGTTGCCTTTGTGTCTTGAATTTATTGAAGCCAAGTTGCCTTCATCTTGCCTTGAACCTGCTGGAGTCATGTCACCTTGCTGTGCTTTGAAGCAGCTGAAACCGTATTTGCATTTGCCACACTTTGAACCCGGAGCATTGTGGGGGCTGTCTTCTTGCCAGTATTGTTTCTGGGACAAAGGTGCAGAAGAGACTATGGCATGTTTTGTTCCTGTTGCCTTTGTTCTGTCTCAATCACTTTGAGTGGAATTAAAAATACTGCCCACTGAAGCTGCGACCTGGAGAACAACTATGGAGTTGGTTATGTGAAATAAACACACTTATTCTACTTGTACTGTGTTTGTGTGTGTGTGTGTAGACTGGGGCAGGGCAGAGAGATTCTTAGACACTCTGCATGATCTCCATCTTGTCACTAGATGTCCCTTCACCAGCTGTCACATGATAACTGGTAGCTAGTTAACAAACAAGTGTCATTTGCTGTTGCAGGGGACAACAGAGAGGACCTTGTAGAAAGTATGTAACAGACATCAAAATATACATCTATTTTTACCATCCATAGTCAACCTCCTAATATTGTTCTGCAATTATTACAGTAGGATGCTGTTTGCATTAATATAAAGTAAAGGTAAAGTTTCCCCTGTCCAGTTGTGCTCATCTCCA
>NW_015388237.1:0-32879 GCF_001527695.2 Protobothrops mucrosquamatus | reverse complement strand
CGACCCCCAGGGGGAGGGCCTTCTCTGTGGGTGCCCCCACCCTCTGGAACGAACTACCCCCCGAGATCCGGATGATTCCGGATCTCCTTACTTTCCGCCGCGCCCTCAAGACATGGCTTTTCCAGCAAGCGGGCCTGACCTAGGGAGGATTTTAGGTAGGGACGATTTTAAAAGTAATTTTAATCGGAAACACAGCTGGTAATATTTGGTTTTTAATTCGGCTTTTATTGGGGTTTATATTTTTGTATTTCTGTATTTTTGTATTTTGTGTATAGCATTTGTTTTTTAATATGCTGTGAACCGCCCTGAGTCCTATGGGAGAAGGGCGGTATACAAATTAAATTAACATTAACATTAACATAAGGGGAGATGGACTGTGGGTACAGGAAGAGGGGGAGAGGGAGCAGAACAATTATCAAAGTGAAAATCCCTTCCAAGAGGCATGCTTGTCTGGAGGTTCTAGCAGAGGAGTGCAGCTATCGTATACCCTGGACCCTTGACTGAAGATTGCCAAACTCCTATCTGGGACGGACCTTTTCCACTGAGCATGCAGCTTTGGAAGGGACAAAATGGAGTGGGAGGGAGGAAGGAGACACCACCCTAGGCAGCCAGATCAGCCAAATCAACCCTGGAAATCAATGGGGTGACACATGTTGCAGCCATATTGGGGAATGATCGGGAAGGAGGGGAGAGGGGATGAAAAGGGAGGGGGACAGTGAGGGGGATGGGGAAGAAAAGAGGGATGGAAAGGGAGGGGGAGAGGGAGGGGTAGATGGGTGGGGATGGGGTAGAAAGGGGAAAATGAGGGGAGGAGAAGAGTGAAGCCAGATTGGAGGAAAATGGGGAAGGAGGGGATAGGGAATGAGAGGGGAGGGGGACAGTGAGTGGGGAGAGGGTTGCCTTTCTCTTGCCTTGAACCTGCTGGAGTCATGTCTCCTTCATCATGCCTTGAATCCTCTGAAGCCAAGTTGCCTTTGCCATGCCTTGGACCTGCTGGAGTCATGTTGCCTTCGTGTCTTGAATTCATTGAAGCCAAGTTGCCTTCATCTTGCCTTGAACCTGCTGGAGTCATGTCACCTTGCTGTGCTTTGAAGCAGCTGAAACCGTATTTGCATTTGCCACACTTTGAACCCGGAACATTGTGGGGGCTGTCTTCTTGCCAGTATTGTTTCTGGGACAAAGGTGCAGAAGAGACTATGGCATGTTTTGTTCCTGTTGCCTTTGTTCTGTCTCAATCACTTTGAGTGGAATTAAAAATACTGCCCACTGAAGCTGCGACCTGGAGAACAACTATGGAGTTGGTTATGTGAAATAAACACACTTATTCTACTTGTACTGTGTTTGTGTGTGTGCGTGGACTGGGGCAGGGCAGAGAGATTCTTAGACACTCTGCATGATCTCCATCTTGTCACTAGATGTCCCTTCACCAGCTGTCACCTGACAACTGGTAGCTAGTTAACAAAACAAGTGTCATTTGCTGTTGCAGGGGACAACAGAGAGGACCTTGTAGAAAGTATGTAACAGACATCAAAATATACATCTATTTTTACCATCCATAGTCAACCTCCTAATATTGTTCTGCAATTATTACAGTAGGATGCTGTTTGCATTAATATAAAGTAAAGGTAAAGTTTCCCCTGTCCAGTTGTGCTCATCTCCATTTCTTAGCTGAGCACTGTCTGAAGATGTTTCTGCAGTCAACACATGATGCTGTTACCTTCTCACCAAAGTGGTACCTATTTACCTACTCACATTTTGCATGTGTTTGACTACTAGGTGGCAGGAACTGGGGAAAGTAACAAGAGCTCGCCCTGTTGCATGGCTGTTGACCCTGGGCTGGAATAAGCTCAGCATCTTTAACCGTTGAGCCATCACGCTCCCTTATTAATACAGTATCATTATAATTATTAATACGGTACAGCAAAGGCTATAAAATATAGAATATTGAAACATTGTCAGGCTGATTACTTTAGCAATGAATAACACAGGCTTTCATATTTGGCCTTGTTTGATTCTTTTTCTTCTTAGCTCACATGTCTTAAGTGAAACAAAAATGGGCCTAAAGCAGTGGTTCTCAACCTTTTTAATGCCGCGACCCCCAACCGGTCGTAAGTCGAGGACTAAACCGGTCATAAGTCGAGGACTAAACCGGTCGTAAGTAGAGGACTAAACCAGTCATAAGTCGAGGACTACCCAACCGGTCGTAAGTCGAGGACTTTCCCTGCCGGGGAGCGCCACGCATGCGTGATTCCGCCCCCTGTGCCGGCCAAGGCGTAGCTGGCAAGCGGCAGAGACGGAGCAGGCTGACCACCAGCTGGCCCAGCCCAAGGGAGGTAAGGCACCCACCGGAAAAAGGGAAAAAAATGGCAGACAAAAAAAATGGCGGACAGCCTTGCTTGGCGACCCCCGTGAAATGGTTGATCGACCCCAAATGGGGTCGCGACCCATAGGTTGAGAACCGCTGGCCTAAAGAGAAACAAAAAGGGGCCAATCTTCAAAGAAAAGCTGGTCTGTTGCATTTACCAGTGAGGTTATCATACACTTCCAGGTACACCACTGAAACACTGAATTTAAGGAGCGAGACAGATCTCCCCATTTAAATCAGGGCAGATGCAGGATCTTATCTAGAATGATCCACTTGTGTTTCAACTCAGCTCTAAGAAATTCATCTGTCAAACTCTTTTGGTTTTGGTTTACTGCCAAGGTCAGATAATTATCAACATCCAATCAGATCACACTAGTGTGGAAATTGGTGTGGCATTTGATTGACTTCAGCAAAACGCTGCTTTAATGATTATTAATTCAGGGAATTAAGAAATCTCAAAGAAGATATGAAAGGAAATTAATTTGACATTTCCAATGGGTGACAGGTAAACTAGCTTCTTTTTCTTACAGTTTTTGTTTAGCTATTTGTTTTAATGTACTTCTAAGCTATCTTCCAGTTTACTAAAAGGTGTAACTGTCATTTCAGAGAAATGTGATTATTTCTAATAATATTACCAATACTTTTCTGTAAATGGGTGGAATGATTTGACCATCACAGACTCTAGAAATATTTAATGGGTTCAAGTCTTGGAACATACTACTATTCATGATAACATAGACTGAATGATCATTATCATATAATAATATAATAATTATTATAATATAATTATTATACCATTATGTAAAAGATAATAATTATTATTATCTAGTAATAAACAGTATAACTGTGTTTTGAAAAATCCAGCTTCCAGTGAATTTTCTAGATTCTGGCATGTTTGGGGAATTCTTTACATTCTTGTGTTATGCCATATAACCATACAGCATGGCAACCAATGGAGAAACATTTGAAGTGAAAGGCTCAGTGAACTGTAGATTCATTTTAGATTACCCTGTTCAGTGAGTTTGAAGTGGTTTCATATATTAAGAGTTGAGTACATGAATTTCAGCTTTGGATCCAGATAAGCAATAGTCAGCTATACCAGAAGGAATACGTATTCAGAAGCATTCAGACCTAAAGATTTAAGACAACAGTTGTGATCAGGTGGAAAATACGAGAGATAGAGTCAAAGACAGATCCTACTACACAGCAATGGAAAGTAAAAAGAGGGAGCTTGATGGAAAACTCATATCAGAATATTCCCTGAAGCCCTACTTATTTGCAAAGTGTAACAAGCTAGCTATCTCACATCCACAGTAACATCCTTAGCTGTTTTCCTACGGTGAACCTGCCTGCCTGCTGTATCCCCAGCAAAAGGAGAAGGACAAGGAAGTTTTGAAAATGAAAGCAAAAGGTGGAAGGGATGGATGGTCAATGACAACAGCAACAACTGTAAATCAACAGTTTTGGCTCTTTCCCTTCCTCTTTCTTGATGCAGATACAAGCCTACTATTGAAAAGATGGTCATTGTAGATAAGTCAAGCAGGTATTTTAAAAAGCCCTACTCTATGTTATTTTACTATGTATTTAATATGAATCTTCCATTTTATAAAGGAGAAAGAGCATGATACATACAAATCCAGTTGCTTGTAACATAGAAGAAAAGCATTTTGTTTACCTGGAAAAGCACTGCAGGTGTGAATTCAGTTATTTATAGTATAGAAAGAGTATTTTAAGAGACTAAGCGTGCATTCAGTTGGCCATTTTAACTGAAATGGTCTAAAGTTAAGAACCCATGAACTTTAGCTTTTTTAATGTCCCCAGTATGGTATTTTAACCCTGTATTCAATACCATAACAATAGAAAACGCCAAAAATGCAAGTTTCTCATATAATTTCTTCCATTCCTCTTCTGCTGCCACAAAGACATGTTCAAAAGTTCATCTGAGCTCATTATGAGCTGTGTTCATCTCCTACAGTTGTTGTCCCATAGTAATTGTTACCACCTTCCTCATTGCCTTGTATAATCAGAAGATAAACATAATGAAGCAATATCTCACAAGGACATGTGGTGTGTATATTTGCAAAGAGAAGAGTTAGTCATTAAAATGAACACCACCACCATTTGAAGTATAGGCACCGTGGCATCTCATGTCCATTGACTGTCCTTTTTCCTACTGAAGCCAAGGTGCCTTGGTGCCTACCCACCATTTTGCCACAAATGCACTGAAGCAATAATGAGGACATGAATGAGGTCTGGCTTAAAGCTAGTTTGGGGGCTTCCCCATTTGATGAACCAAAGGGAGTCCATTTTAACTCATTGGAAATGTGGAGAACTGTAAGAGTGGTAACAAGGAATCCTCTTACAGGACATCATGAAAACCCTTTTAATAGTATAGTATAAATACTGTGGTATCGAAAGCAGCAGTTGTGAAGGTGTTTTGTGTTGTATATTACTTGCAATATTTCTACAAAATGTATTTGCTAGATGGTAATGGACAAAGGTGATGTTCCCTGATATTTCCTGTGATATATTCTGTTGATTACTAATGCTGGTAGTGAAGATTTTTATATTGTCATGCAGTGATTATGGCAGGAGTTACTTGCTTGAATGTTTTCTGGGATTATTTATTAATATCCCTACAATTTCTTGCCCACATAGTTGGTATTCAGAGTCTAAAGCAGAATCTTAACCTTAAATTTAGCAGTAATTAAAAAATAAATTGGATTCTCTTTTTTTCCCCAGTTTGCAGTTGTCACAATAAGCAAGGCTTTCTATGAAAAGCACACCTCCCCAACAATGAGTAGGATTGTTATATTTCTATCTGAGACAGATGGACAATGTGCCTGTCCAATATGCTGTGCTATAATAGCATGCCCTCCCTCCCAAAAAGGAGCCATATCATCATGAGACACCAGACAACACATAGGAGAATGATAAGAATTATCAGTTTGATTCATTGCTCCTAAATCTGGTGAGTATAGATTTAATTTAGCAATATTCACTCTGTTGGTTGTTGTTGTTGTTGTTGTTGTTGTTGTTGTTGTTATGGTTGGTTGGTTGCATAGTCAGCCAGATGTTTAGCCTGGATTTAGTATTTTTATCCTTCTATAAAGTAATTCCCAAGAAATGGGATAGGCAGATGCTATTTGATGGTGTAAAGCATAACATCTACAGGTTGTAAGCTTTTTTAAGTAAAACTGTCATTCAGAATTAACTGATGGTGATTTTGTCAATGCTGATGATGCCCAAGCACTACTCCAAATGTTTTGAGATTGCATTCAAAGTGCCTATTATTATGGGTACTATCTTTGCTTTCTTTTGCCACAGTTGTTCTACTTCTACTTGTATTTCTTTGCATTTTATGATTTTCTCCAGTTATTTCTCTTATGTTCTGCTATTTCTGGGTACTGCCACATCCATTATCCAGACTTTGTCTTTCTTATCATCAATTATTATTATTTCAAATTAATATTTATCCAAGTGGGGGTGGGAGGGAGGAAATCAAAGATGCATAGCTGTAAAAGGAAATTTGTCTCTGCATTACTAACAAACATATCCATTCAAAGAATTTTGCCTTTCTTTTTTTTCAAAACCTGCATTGGTATGCAGGAAAAGTGACTTGAAGAGTAAAAATATTGCAGCTGACATTGAAAATTATACGTAAAGAGATTTGTTGAATTCTCTTTATTCCCCCCCCCCCTTAGCGTGTGATACGTTTCAGCTTTCAATTATTTCCTATTTAAGGCTTCCAGAATTCTCAGTTAAAAAATACCGACTGAAATTGCTACCTCTGAAAGAAAGAACAAGAGAGCATACAATTTCAGGCTATTATAAATCATGCAACAAACAGTAGTCACTCCTAATGGAATGCAAGAATGGTTGACAGCCTTCTATTATGATATAAGCTCTACATTTTAACTTAGGGCCAAATATGTAATGTAATCAAGTTCCTTTCTAAAGTCTGAAAGTTGTTAGTACCTGGGTAGAGAAGAACAAGTTTAAATTGAAGAAGATGGAATAGCTGAGGGTCACAAAGCCATCCAATTCCAAGAATAGTCTATCTTTAATTTTTGGCAGGATTACACCACCCATTCCAAGCCCATTCATTCTTCTTGATCTAACTAGATTATTATTTTTAATTTAAGCATATTTTTTTAATTCTTAACTTTAAGAAAGTATTGAATATAATCAAAGTACTCAGATACACACAATAACCAAAGTAATCAATTCATTTTAGCTGAAGGAGTTGTAGGAACATCTCAGTTTGCCTATATAACATCTGCCTGCTTCTTCATGGTGCAGGAACTGCATATCTGCAGGGCTGCATTCTCTCAACTGATTATGCTCATTTGATAATGTCAGATAGAATGTCAGGAGAGATTCAACTTAGAACAAAGAAGAAATTTCCTGAACGTGAGAACAATCAACCAGTAGAGCAGCCTGGAGTTGTGGGTACCCCATCACTGAGATTTTTAAGAAAAGACTAGACAGCCACTTGTCAGAAATGATATAGGGCAGGCATGTCAAACTTGCGAAGTCACGTGACATCGTGTGACGTATCGGAGCTTTTTCGCCATTGCTGGCAATGAGGTTGATGTGGCTCCTGTATGATGAAACCAGCCTGCGGGCCGGCAGTTTGACACCCCTGATATAGGGTCTCCTGCAGGAGCAGGGGGTTGGACTAGAAGATTTCCAAGGTCCCTTTCAACTCTGTAATTTTGTTCTAGAAAGGGGTCATTCTAGGTTCTTTCTTTCAGAGGTTGCAGGAACCGCATAGGTTGGTCTATGTTCGTGGTGGCGAACCTATGGCACGCGTGCCACAGGTGGCACTCAGAGCCCTCTCTGTGGGCACGCGCGCCATCGCCTGAGTCCTAGGCGTTCAGCTGGGTTTTATAAAACCTTTTCGCTATAGGCCTCTGCCGCTGTGTGCAAAAAAAAAAAAAGTTCAATCAATCAATCAATTTCAACTTCTCGCAGGGAAAAAAAAAGATCTCGCAAAGTTGGAATTGATTGATTGAACTTTTTAGTCCCACCCAGTCTGCTGTTACCACTGCGCCCATGCCCACCAAATGGGCCACGCCCACGCGGCACCCAATGATACATAAGTGGGTTTTGGGTTGCAGTTTGGGCACTCGGTCTCTAAAGTTTCTCCATCACTGGTCTATGTTAACTGCTACACTCTTTCCATGGAACAGCATCCCCCATGATTGAAATGGCTCCAATCCTGCTGGGCTTTAGGAAGGCTATTAAACCCTGGCTTTTCCAGAATGCCTCAGAAATGGAATTATTTTGAATATTTTTCAATTTTGCAATTTGGGATATTGCTACAAATTGAGTTTTGTATTGTTTCTTGGCAGGGAAAGTTTGTTGCCTGTATATTTTTAACTAATTCCAAGGTCTATAATGATTGGAACAACATATACTGTACACTTAGTAAGCAAATAAGGAATCATTTTTTTAAAAAATCAATTCCCTGAATTCCATTGCATTTCATGGTATTATTCACTAAGGAATTATGTAAGCTAAAGTGCTCTGAATGAAGGAACAATCTGAGATGCATTCTTCTAGCATAAGCATAAACATTTATAAAAGAAGCTGATCTAATTTTATAGTTTAAAGATAATTGACTGAGTAAGGGGAAAAAAGTTCTAACTTGATCTTTACATATGATTGAAGAAATGGAACAGTTTTTAAAATCTAGTGAGAAGGTTAAACAAGTGGGAGAAAATATTTGATTACTGAACTTGCAGTTCTTTTCAGATGTAATGGGAAAATGACATTTTTTTTGAACTTTGACCTTCAAGGAAAGAATAAGGACATTACATAGAGGATTTTCACAGTCAGCACTTTCAAGTGGACTTGAATTTTTGGAAATCACCATCTTTTTTTCCTGCAATGATACAGCGTGTATGTGAAGGTGATTTCAATGGTATATCAGTTGTGAAACATATTTCGATACCCGCAGATCAATTCTCTGCCAAGTTTCAATCATTGTTGATATTGAACTAGAGGTACAATTTGTAGCAAATCCATTCCTTCCAATTCCATCACAGAAGCTTCACTGTCCTTTGCAAAATTGTCAGGCTTATCTTGACAAAATAGAGCAGGAGATTGACACTATGCTAAAAATATACACAACTTAAGAAAAATGCTAATTCTGAAAAACTTTCTGCTGAGCGAGGTTGCTCCAATGATAAAACTTTTGGGGGGGAAGTTTTTAATTTTTGTCAGTCACTTTTCTTATCTATGAATTTTACTCAATCTAAGCATGGACTACAGCTGATAGGTCCGCACCTAGTCAAGCTCAGCAAGGTTATACATTTGTGGTTGACATAAATCTCCCATCAGGTCAAATGCCTATACCTATAATGATGGTGTTTTGTTTATGTAAATATTTATGTACATAAATTCTTATTTACTAATATTATTAAATAGTTATTTGTTACTATGAATATAGCGGTCTATGAAATCATAACTGAAAATTTTCCCCAATCTTCCTAAATGTATGCCATTTTATGAATATTATGGATGGGGTTTTTTCTTATAATTTTTTTTAAGCTTAAAAGTACAAAGATTAAAAATAATAATACAAACTAAGAAAAGTATAAAGTAGAAAAATGACTTCTCCTTTATTGTGCAAATAATTTCAGTAACTTAATGCCTTCTATAACATTTCAGCCAAATATTCATCCCATACCTCATTTTTATCTATTAACAAATAATAAAACCTCATCATTCAATTTTAATCAGCAAGGGCCCTTTAAGAGTAAACAGAATTCTATACATTAAACAAGTAAATCATAAAGGAATGTTCCTTTCCTTTATTTTAAATGTAACTCATATTCTTCTGTAAAAAAAAATACAACAAATATCTCATATCTATCAACACATTTTTAAAGCCTCATCATTCAAACTTAATCAAGAAGAATCCATTAAAAGTTACCAAAACAACACTAATTGAAAATCTTGATCTTTAATTCTTTCAAATAATGTCCCACAAATTACTTTCTTACCATTTTCACTTCATCACCTCTCAGAAACTCCTTCGCAAGTTTAACACTTTTCTTCAATTTTAACACCATAACGTATAATTTTTTTTTCTAACAACACAACAAAAATATCTCTGCTTCTCTATAAGCAGATCTTTTAAGTTTTATCATTCAGTCCTAATCAAGGGGGAAAAAAACCTGGATATATTTCTAAAGCAAGCAACCTTTTCCCATTTTTCTCTTATTCCTAAAATTCTTCTCTTTTCATTAAAGGTTAAACTGGCAGTCAACCATCTCATGACATCCATTTTGTGAATGTTCATGACCTCTCCCCCACCCCCCGCCCCCGCACTGGGCAACCATTTTATGATGGAGCATCAGGCATTTTCTCAGATTTTGAAATGCACCCTCAAGAGTTAAAAAGTTTGTTGAAATCTGACATAGATCATGCATAACAGACCTTGAAATAAGTCATACTGATTTTATGGTGTTGATTTCCAAAACTTTCTTTCCCTCAAAATAAGCAATAAAATAAGTGCTAACAAACTTATCTCAAATCCCAGTTGCTAAGAAATTGAAATTTTCACAAGAAAGGAAATAAAATTTCCCAAGCAGTCTAATGACCTCATAGCGGAGAATACTCTATAAAGTGTAATGCAGTAATTGTTGGTATGCAATTTATTAATTCAGTTATTTAACAGTGTGCTCCTAGATGGCAACTAATGAGTGATGTCACTCAAAATGTTTGACATTGATTTTAAATTATGAAAAAATTGCCAAAAATGAATGGATGTCTGAAGAAGCAGCTTACCAAAATAAGACAACCTGAAATATTATGTGAAGTCTCTGGGACTAAAATATTTCTCATTTTAAAAAAAGTCATTCACTGCTGAATGCAGTAATTATAAAATGCCAGTACTATGAATAGCTGTCAAAAAAAGTTAATGCTGTTTTGTTTGTAGACCATCTGTAATTCTTAAAGAACCAGTGAATAATCAAGAAACACATGAGTCAGGCTATTTTAAAGCTTTAGCTTTTACCCCCACTAGCAAGAACTATGTAGACAGGACCAACAGAAACTGGGTTAGATCCAGATTGAGAACACTTTCACACTGCATTCCAAATTTGCTACTTGAAAATGACACCCCACCACCTTATAATTAGATTTGTGCTATTGATCAATCAATTGTTTTATTATTAGTATAAGTATTTATTCTGTTGCTATGGATGTCCTTCCCTTTCGGCTGCTGAGGATGTCAAGTCTGTCATTCATCCCTTGTTATTATTTTTTAATTTCTTTTTATTTATTTATATCCCACCTTCATTATTTTTATACATAACTCAAGGCAGTGTACATACATAATAATTCCTCCTGTTATTTTCACCACAACAACAAGCCTATGAGGTGAGTTGGGCCAAGAGAGAATAACTGGCCCAAAGTCACGCCACTGGCATTCATGTGTAAAGTTGGACTAGAACTTATAGTCTCTAGGTTTCTAGCCTGATGCCTTAACTACTAGACCATTCCAATTGGAAGAACATGCTTAGGGTTCTGTTCCCAATGACACAAAATTAGTGAAGGTCTGTGGATAAAAATACTCTCTAGTCCAGTGGTGGCGAACTTATGGCATGCGTGCCAGAGGTGGCGCTCAGAGCCCTCTCTGTGGGCATGTGTGCCATCACCCCAGCCCCACCTCCCCCACGGCCCCCTCACAAGCAGCCTCCCTGGAGGAGAGTCACCCCTGAGCACGGCCCACGCAGAGCAGCGCAGCCAAGGACATGGCAGCCAGGCAGCGGGAACAAGACTCCGCCCTCGCGGCAATTGCGCAGTTGATGCTGCGGGGTGCGGGTGGAGGGCATGGCCACCATGGTGCTGCTGGGCCACCTGGGTGATCTGCGATGGGCCGTGGAGGCGGTGAGTGGCCAGGCGGGCAGGACAGGGAGTGGAACAGGGGCGAGGTGGGGGCAGGTGAGGGTCAGGGTGGGGGCGGGGCCAGTTTTTGGGGCATTCGGTTTCTAAAAGGTTCACCATCATTGCTCTAGTCCATAAACTATCATAGATAACCCAAATGAAGTTCAACTATTAGGACTTGGTTATTGCTATACTGCTTCGCCAGCCTCTTTATCTGTTCATCACATTTACTTTGAGATGCAAAAAAACTCACACTTAGTCACTGTTCAGTTGCAGATACCTTTTGGGTTAATTGGGAGAAGGGAGATAATGCCAAGGTGCAAGTTGCACTGCCATAGAAGTGGACATTGGCTGATCTAATGGACAAAAGAGCCAGCACCTAGCTCCAAAGGAAATGATGCAAAATATCTTCCCTGGAGCAATAACTGAACTTCCAGAATTAATCAGCTCAGTTTGCAAAGACTAACAGAAATCCACAGGCTTCCCCTGTGGAAAGGGCTTGAGTTATCTCCATACAGACCCACTGAAATCTGAATGTCCGAACTCCAATTGATTTCAATAGAGATTTTAATATGATCCAACTCATTATTTAATTTACTTGTTTCTTCTTTTTTTAATGTTCTCAAACTAAGTGGGTAAATACTGGGGCAGAGAGGAAGGGCTAAAATGCTTGCAATTTCTCCCAGACTTGAGCTTACATATTTCAGTATGTTGTAGTAATAAGAATAAAAACAAGTGTAAACATTGAAAAACACAGCACGGATTTTGCTACAAGCAAACATTATGTTCAGGAATTTAATCAAAACAATATATTAATCTAAGGAATTCATCTTTGAAGTGACACTAGTTTGTGATATTGAATTTGGTCACTAGCTTCCTCTTCAGATCTTCTAATTTAAAAAAAATGTAAGTTAAGAAAACCTCCATATATTCCCAATATATAGGACCCAAAATGGGGAAATACTTTTATATAGTAGATTTGTATGATCAGCCATCTTGCATAAGTAACTCTAGTGTTATACAAGCCAACTGGTGGGAATAGGTGCTTCAGTTCTCCATATCACTGATATTTCCCTATAAATGTATTGAGTTTACATGATGAAATGCTATTCATCAGCCAGAAACCTGGTACATCAATCAGAATGGAGCTGGAAGGGACCTTGGAGGTCTTCTAATCCAACCGCCTGCTCAATCATACCATTTCAGATAGGTGGCTGTCCAGTCTCTTCTTAAAAACCTCCAGTGATGAAGCACCCACAACATCTGAAGGCAAGCTGTTCCACTGGTTAATTGTCCTCACTGTTAGGAAGTTTCTCCTTAGTTCCAGGTTGCTTTTCTCCTTGATTAGTTTCCACCAATTGTTTCAAAGACATTCCAATAAAACTTGCTTCTGATACCAGAACTAAACAGCACAAGTGCCCTTGTATTAACCATTCCTCTCCTCCTAATACAAATCCTGTGTATTTCTCTACTGATCTTCTTCTACAAATGGAACAGTATTTGTAGACTGTGCAAATTGTTGTGGAATTATAATTTTGCAGGCAATAAATAAAAGATGCTAAGAAGTTAAAGGGAAAGGTCTCTTCAGCAACAGTGGTTGAGTTGGTCCCAAAGAAGCAGATCCCAGTGTTGTAGTATTTATAAACACATACAGCACAATAGGTCCATTTCGTATCCATTGATTTTTGTTAAACTTTATATGATTAAATTATACATTTCTTCACATTCAGAGGCACCTTGTTCCCTTTAAGTTCTTTTAAAATGTTATCTGGTCATTTGTCCCTCCTGGAATATCTTGACATTTTGACATTCATAAGCTTGGCACCTCTGTGCATGACCTACCTATTTAGAGATAGTGAACCTTTATTTGTTTCTACGGAAGCATTTAATAAGGGAACTTTGAAAAGCTTGTCTGTCAAAATGTAATGTTTTCTGGAGTTTTCACACATCTTTCACTGGAAATCTTTAAGAAAAGACTAGACAATCACCTGCCTGGGATGGTGTAGGTTCTCCTGCTTAAGCGGGGGGCTGGACTAGAAGGACCTCCAAGGTCCCTTCTAGCTAGATTCTATTCTACTTTGAAGACAGCGTGTATGAACATGTTTGCAAACCAGCATTTTTTCTGCTGTGACAGCCTGAAAAGTAGCTTGGTCTGCATATCCACAGGCAGAAAATCAGGGAGAGGATTTGAAACAATCAAGTGGACCTTTGGGAGACACACCTGTTTTAAGGCTTTGAGGACAGCTCTTTTGTTTGTGCTAATGCGATATGTGATGCTCCCTTTCAAAATGCTTTCTACAAACCTAATGTCTGGTTCTAGAACAAGGAGTAAAACAAAAATGAGGAAAAAGGCAATTAAACAGGAAAAATAGTGTAAGATAGATGATAGCTAGCTAGCTAGCCAGACAGACAGACAGATAGACAGATTGACAGACAGATATATATCAATGAATGGATTGATGGATCGATGGATCATTGGATGGATCAACTGATGGATTGATGGATAGATGAATGGTCAGTCAGTCGGTTTGGGATATCTAGGATGAGACCTGCTAGATGCTTAGTCTATATTGTTGGCAGTTTTAATCATTACTATACTCTAAACTTGGGCTCCCTCAGGAACTATCTGTGCCAAGAAAACTGCTCACTAGCCAGACAATGCTTTACATTATTGTGATCGTTTTTATTTCCCTGAGTTTCCCACTTTACTGTTGTTGGTCAATGGTCAAATGATGTACCATTTCATCATTTTTCTCAAGTCATCTGAGCTAGAAGAAACAATGAACCACAGAAATTCATGAGTGGATTTATTTATTTGTAAGTAGCTAGCCCTGGGAGAGAAGGAATTGTTATAACATGTGACTGTTATAATTTTTATGCTCCCGAAACACCATAGGTAATAGTATGAGAGATGGGAGAATTACAAAGTGGTGATAGTTACTCAGATGATGGGTATTCTGGTTTGTATGCCAAAATGCAGGCGTTTGCTTTGAAAAAAAGGAAAACATGGAATGCACTATGGACAGCAAAACCTAAGCTAGTGTAAGACAGATGATGCTATTTTCAAATAGAGCAGGAAAACATTGATGGGGATTTCAATTGCACTAGGCTGGATACTTAAAGTAGATGACATCATCTGTTCTTGTCCTGCATAAATGGTTGGAGGCCAACATTTGTAATCATGCAGTGCAGATATGCCCTAAAATTTGTTTTCTAAAAAAAAATCTGCTATGGTTAGCAGGATTAAACAAAAACAATTGTTTGGCAGATCCTCCCAACTTTCTATGCCAGAAAAGCAATTTCTGTGGAGGGTTTTATTGGACATATATTCTTCCATGTGTGCGTGTGTGTCTGTGTGAGTGTGTCTGTGTGAGTGTCTCTGTGTTTGTGTGTCCATTGAAAATGGCTCTAAATATAAATGAAATCCTTAAAAACATTGTCTATCTCTGTGAATTAGGTTAGTAATTTGGACTTTGGGCTTAATCATCTTAGGATGAAGAGGTTTGACTGGCAAAGTATACTACTTGAAAATTTAGCACCATGTTTTAGAAAGAGTTTTGTTTTGCTTTAAGTTTTGATTAAAGCAGACATGATAAAATAAATATCCATAACTATGAAGATGCCTAGCCAAACATTCTTTTCTCCACAAATAGCCCCAGGGTGCTGAAAATGCTTAGCATGTTCAATTATAGCCTATTATACTATAAAGATGTACTACAGTAGACCCTCTGTGCCCTCATAGTACTCTGGATGGTATTCAAAAGTCTACTTTTGAACATTCCAAAATCATAAACGAAAGCTGTATATTGGTTCATTAAGTATCAAGTGTCAATGCAATAAAACAACTCTGAGTGTAGTACACTAAAATAGAATGACAAAACAAAATTGTTCAACCTGAAACCTTTACTGCTTTTTCAGATGTTCAGAAATATACCTGTTCTTCAAGCTATCCTGTTCTCTTGTCCAAGGTTAAAATACATTTTGTTCTAATGAAGAAGGCAATGACTTACTAATATGATATATTTAGATCTCCATTAAATACAGTCCCTTCACTCAGGTTTCTCTGTTTTCACATTGGCTTACAAGAGAGTGAAATAAAAATGAAGTAAAGTTACCACTCTCTTCACCAAAACCACCCTCCATCACCATAACAACAAAATATCTGAATACTGATTCATTTCTAGGCACAAATCAAAGTTCTGTTTATGGCTTCTCCCAATCTGGCCCTTTTAGCACTGGAGCAATAAACTGTTTTTACTGTTTATAGCCTGTCTTTAAATGTGTAGAGGAGAAAAAGAGTCAATGATTGGAGGTGCATTCAAGGCTACTGGCATTGATTGCTATAATGTAATGGAGAAGGTAGTTGGTGTAGGGCACAATGACATCACCATCCATTATGGATATCCCCTACAAATAATATTTTTAAGTGCTGTAAACTTGTGTTTAAAACTTGTTTCATTAAAGATTGAAAGAAATTTACCTTGTGCTGTCAAACGTTTCATTCCAAAGGTTCCTAATGGCTGAAAAGCAGCTGACAAGCATTTTCCAAAAATGATTGTTCTTGTAGGCTACATTATGACTAAACTTCTCTGAAATCCCTCAACCTCCAGCCACTTGACTCACCACAAAAACCTCACTTCTTTTAATCTACTCACAAAGAGTAGCCATCCAGAATACAAGTGGGCAATCTCATGATCTCTCCTTTTTCTGGAGAGATTTTGCAACAACAACAACAACAACTGCCAATCATCATGGCAACGGATCCCCATTCCTCCCAAAAGGGACATCTAGGTTTACCATGAATTCTCACTGTAAACTCCCCAAATACTGGTAATGTTGTTGTAACACATGTTTGTATTATGTTGATGCCACTTGTCAAAATATCACTAAACAATATTATTTTATCACTAAATTGATACTGTGTACTATTTAATCAGGCAGCAAGTGGAATATAGTACAATCAGTTGATTTTTTTTTAGTCTGATCATTCTGATTCTGAAACAATGACCATATTATTTTTAGTCTATACATAATCACTTCTCTGTTCTGTAGTTGAATAATTCTGCTCTGGTAAGTAAATATGCAAAGACCTGAATACTACTGTATGAATTTTGAAGATAAGCTACAACATTGAAAATCTAGTTCATATCTCTAACAGATATAAAATTAAATCAAAACTGGTATAGATATATCAAACCTAAATAATTACAAAACAGCAACAACAGACATAGCAAATGACCGTAAATCCAATAAAAACAGAATATCCAAGCAGACATCTTAAAATTAAATGTACTAGGCTCAATTAAAAGAGGAAATTTGAGTAGGCATCCTTTTTTGAGGACACAGATGAGTGCTGCCAAGAGTTTCACATTTCTTTTTGTCTTCTGATGATGCTGTGTACCCCATCCTAAGCCATAGAATGTAGACTGATGTAAGCATGATAGTGATTATAAATAAACAATTAAATGTCATAGAAGATCTGTGTACTATCCTAGGTTTTTACTTCCTAGTTTTTGTTTTTTGAATCAATGTATACTTAGTCATCCACCTTGCTTTCAGAAGTAATTGCCCCATGCTGATATAACAATTTTCTCTAGATTGGGAACTGCTGGTTTCTTTCCTTACAGCTTCATTCTTTATCATAATGCTTTTGTGCTCAAATTAAAGGTGGTTGAAAACTCATGTACTGATAAAAAATGAGCTCATCTATTCATATAGGTAACATGTAAGAAATATTAAAGAAAAAAGAATCCGAGCCCCTGCTTTGGGAAGCAAGATTGCTTAAAAATCAAAATGTTATCCCAAATGTTAAGCAATACAATAATAATAATAATAATAATAATAATAATAATAATAATAATAATAATAATAATAATAATAATAATAATAATAATAATAATAATAATAATAATAATAAAAAAGTTGGAAGGGACCTTGGAGGTCATCGAGTCCAACCCCCTGCCCAGGCAGGAACCCTACACCATTTCAGACAAATGGCTGTCCTGTCTCTTCTTAAAAACTTCCAGTGTTGGAGCATTCACCACTTCTGGAGGCAGGTTGTTCCACTGGTTAACTGTTCTAACTGTCAGGAAGTTTCTCCTTAGTTCTAGGTTGCTTCTCTCCTTGATCAGTTTCCACCCATTGCTTCTCGTCCTGCCTTCAGGCGCCTTGGAGAATAGCTTGACTCCCTCTTCTTTGTGGCAGCCCCTGAGATATTGGAACACTGCTATCATGTCCCAGTATCAGAAGCTGTAGAAGTGAAGGACTTCTAAATATTTGATATGTAACAACAGTTAAAGTAGATCAGGGGTGTCAAACTTGCATCCTGCAAGCCGGATGCGCCACGTGCAAGCCACACCCATCTCGGCTCTGCAAAGGCAAAAAACAATATGTCACGTGACACAATCAAGTTTGACACCCGTGAAGTAGATTGTAGGATTTTTGAAGTATTTACCTCTAAGAGACAGAAAGAGATGGGTGGCTAAAGTTTTAAAATCGTAAGGGCGATTGGTCTACTGCCTTGTACAGTAGAAAATAAAGAAATAATGAGCAAAGCTGAGAAAAAAATGACATCATACAACTTATCAAGAGACTCACCCTAAAGAAGGCTTAGAAAGTATTGAAGCACAATGTATAGAGGAGACATCACTCTGAAAAAAAAAACTAGCTGAGAGGAAAATTGATGAAAACTAAACCAAAAGAATTATTGTCAGGACCACAATGGCTAATGTACTTCACTTCCTCAGGGTGTTTTGAAAAAAATAATTCTTGAAAGAACATAATCCATTTTAAAATTATGAAAGTATCTATTATGTATCTGTATCTGTCTGTCTGTCTGCCTCTATCTATCTATCTATCTATCTATCTATCTATCTATCTATCTATCTATCTATCTATCTATCTATCTATCTATCTATCATCATTGAAATATTTACTTAAGGTTGAGTTTTTAAAAGTGTTCAGATTTGAAATTTGATTAGTTCTATAATAGCTTATTATTTAAGAAATATGTCTCCTTCTTTAAAAAAAGTGAATACACATAAACACAGACACACACACACACACACACACACACAAACTCTGCTAAACACAGAGACTCAGGGATAGATCAAAACTTTCAATAAAACCTGATCCATCCGTTCAAGCTAGTCTTCCAGATTTTTTCACCTGTTATTCTTTGGAAAGGCATTTGTCATTTTGGGGCATCCTTGACAAATTGGATGGTTTTATGAATAATAAATCTGTCACAGTTACTCAAAAGGACTCAAGTTTTGTCAAAGCTTCCATATTTCATAAAATAAATAAAAAACTGATCCAAAATTTGTTCGTAGGGGATATATCACTATAACAGTACAAAAAAAAATGGCAAATACAGTATCTTCTATTGTTTTCACATATACTGTACATACACTCTTACATTTATCTTTGGTTTCAATATGAGCCAATGAATTATTACCATTTTAACAGTAAGTGTAATAAAAGACCTGTGTAATGACAGGTCAATTTTTGTTGAAACAAACAAACAAAGAAATTTGGTTATCTCTCTCTTACATGTGCAAACATACTTGGTCTGGATTTTTATTTTTATCACACAATTTGAGGTCGAAATAAGCAGTGTTGCTTTTGTTGTCATTAAAATAGAGTGTTTTCCTAATGTTTGGAATCAACCCAATACCAGATGTTTTACAGAGAATGTACACATTGTAACTGTATGTGTATGTACATACCTGGTCAAAATAGTCAGTTTCCCTCCAATAATTTTAGAGAATTTTTAAGTAATTTGATGAATTTAGTGTAAGTATTATCTGGATATAAGACCCATTTACAACTGGCTTCTTTCTCTATTTTTTACATTACCATATTATATTGTTAATGCTATATTTTCTGCTACCACTCTAAAGCCATATCCATCAATCTGTCTGTCTGCCTACCTACCTGCCTCCCCGTCTTCTACCATTTACTGTATCTCTTCTCAACAGGATATATATCAGGTCTATCCCAACTTGGGCATTTTTTTAAAAAAACAACAACAACTCTTGACTCCATTTGTAGGTATACTTTTACTAAAAACCAAATTATTACAATGTAAGCAAAGTCAGAGCTGAAGATTTCCATACAAACCCAGTAATTTTCCCTTCTCCCAGCCCCCCCCCCCCCCACTTGGTCATCCTGTTGGTGTCCAATACGGTTCAAATTAGGTGTTTTGATAACAGTCCTAAGGTTTGGCACTTATGTCTGAAATGGTATAGGTTGGGGGCTGGACTAGAAGGTCCCTTTCTATTCTGTTCTATTCTTTGGTGGGCATTTGCATTCCGTTCCATGCCTGCATCCTTGGATCTTTCAATCATTGTCTCTGGAGGGCACTTCTGATTCCTGTCATCCCCTCCTCCTTATGCCTCCTTCCCGTGCTTTATGGCAGGCTGCCATGAAAGTGAAGCAGAGCCAAAGCGGTGTGATGGTAGCTCTGGCAATATATTTCCCAGGTGTGCTTGTGTGTGCATGTCTGTGTATCTGAATCTGAGTCTCATAAGTTGTTCTTATCTGCAACTGAATTAGAGTATGTGTCAGATATGTATCTTTAGCTCTCCATATCCTGTCCTTACTGTGAGATTACAATATAATAGCTGTTTCATTTAATCACCAATTAATAATCCATGATAATACATCAGTAAGACCTAGTGGATAAGAAATTATCTTTGGCTGGCTGTAAATCCTCCTGAAGTTTCAAATAAAACAACTATAAGAATTTAGGCAAAATGCCAATCTTCCAGATTGTAAATTCTAGCAGAGAAAGGGGATAAATGAATTGGTCTATATCCAATTTAAGTGAGTTAAATATGTTTCAGAAAGGGTAGATGGATTGACTGAGAATAATTTTGCTAACTTTTCAGTTTTTATATGCTTCAAAACATGGCTCCATTTATTTTCCACTGAATGGGATGAAAAACATTATCTATCTATCTATCTATCTATCTATCTATCTATCTATCTATCTATCTATCTATCTATCTATCTATCTATCTATCTATCTATCTATCTATCTATCTATCTATCTATCTATCTATCTATCTATCTATCTATCATCTATCATCTATGAGTTCAATTCTGACCGGCTCAAGGTTGACTCAGCCTTCCCTCCTTCCAAGGTCGGTAAAATTAGGACTCAGATTTTTGTGGGTGATATGCTGACTCTATAAATTGCTCAGAGAGGGTTGTCAAGCACTATGAAGCACTGTATAAGTACTGTTGCTATTGCTTTCTATCTATCACCTAGTCTATCTTCTATATCTATCTTATCTATTTTCTATATCATATCTCTCTGTTCTGTCTATCTTGGAACTTCCATCATGGAGTCCTTGAATTTGATACTAAACTGTGTTTTGACCAGACAGATGAAAAACAGTGTAGAGTGACAGTTAAAGTGCTGAAGTAGACGTGGGAATATCAGCATTCAGATATGAAAGCTAACCTGGTGGCATTGGGCCAGAAGCAATCTCTCACAGGATTACATGACAAAAATTGGGTGGAAACACAATACTCTGAACTCCTAGTAAAAAAACAGCAGATATGCAATACCTAAAAAAATAAAAAGCATTTTAGTTTAGAATTGACCTTTAGAATTCTCTATAGTTTTCATGGTTAATACATGTTCAGAAAACATAATTATTGAAATTCTCTATCTGATGCTTTGTATCTCCATGTAAAAAAGGGATGTTTTAAACAAGTGCTGCCTTAGATCATGGCCAATCCTTGAGAGGCGATATATTTGAAAGACAATGGGCTAGAGATAAAACTGAATTCAACTTCTGTCACCTTTGCATCTGAATTCTTATTTCAAACTAAATACAAAGACAAAAGTACATTTTATCTGGCATTGTGTATATAGTGAATCCCTCTTCTGAACTTCTTTTCATTGAAAATCAGCATTATTTATCAAATTTACAGGGCTGCCCGTCTTATGGAAATGGACTCTGGACAGCATACAAAATCCAATAAAACACAAAAAAGTAAAGCCATTGCTGCCTAAAACATAATAAATAATTATTAAAAAACATTAAAAAATATAAGAGCAGTATTATTTATTAATATGTTACCAATATTGTACGATTCAACAAAAGTTATTTCCTAAGCTATAAGATTTCACCATTAATAATACATGAACTGGAATTGCTACCACAGTGTGCCAGAAGAATTTCTCTCTCATTTTTTCCCCCCTTAGCAATGGTTCTGAAAATATTTTATTGAGAAAAGGGCAAAAGTCCAAGGAAGTTTAACAATTTTTTTAACAGGTTGGTTTTGCACAAGTCTAGGGTTTTGCAGATTTTTAATGGAGACAAAGTTCCGCATTAATAAATGTGAAATCCTACAGATATTTGGACATTTGATTGCACAATTCAACCAAAGTACTATTCAGGAAAAGAACTTAGGTAAGATTAGAAGCAGTCTCATATTCCCTTAGCTAAATGCAAAAGAGGGAGTTCTTGTGCAAAATAGAATATGTTGCCTCCAACATTTCTTGCAAAACTGATTCTTAAAGGTAACTCAGTTTATCCATTAAATCCATACTCTCTCTAATAATCCTTTAAAAAAATGTTATAAAGCTCTTTATATACTAGGTTGTAGCATACTTTCAAGGTTGTCCCAAAGATACTTTTTCAAAAGGCAACCGGATTTTATTTTTCCTTAAAGACATTTTGCTTCTCATCCAAGAGGCTTCTTCAGTTCTGAATGGTGGAGAATGGAAGGATTTATATTTCTTGCAGTCATCTGGTCATTAGCACCCTTTCTGAGAGTTGTTGAGGGCACTTGGAGGTTTATCTGTGCCCCTCAGGGTCACTGGAATAGTGCAAATGGGTGTGGAATATTCTTGGAACTGCTGAAAGGACTGTTTTGTAAATAGGAAATAGATAGTGTCATATCCCTCCCCCTCTGTTGCGAGAAAGCTGTTCAATTGTAATGTACAGTAGATGGCCTCTTTGACCCCTTTCAAATTAGTGGTTGTCTCTATCCAGAATGTGGACTTTGCTGTCTTCAAAAGAGTGGTCTTTCTTTTTCAAATGCAGATGGACTGCTCAATCTGATCCTGATGGGTTTGTTCTCCTATGTTGTGCCATGTGTTTATGTAGTGGTTGTTTTGTTTCTCCAATGTACAGATCTGCACATGTACTGTACTGCATATATCATGTTGCTTAGTTTATGTCTAGGTGTTTTATCTGAAAAAGCACCTTTGGGACAACCATGACCTGGATGACAGAGAATCTCCATAGACATATATCTTCAGGGACAATGCATAACACCATCATTATATGTCACCTTAGAATCCCAAGGAAAAGTACACATTCATGAATTAATATCAACGTGTGGCTTTATTGTTAAAAAGAGTAACCCAGGTAAATAACAGACAGATCCATTGCAATCCAAATTGTATCAGTCTTCTGGTAAGTAATAGCCAAAATAAGCATATTATCTTTTCTTTTTAATGACATCAGCTTTTTACTTCATTTTCCTTCTTAGCAAATTTAAGTAATAAATAAGAGTAAATTTGTGATGCAACAAGTATGGTAAAACTGTTCAGCAGAGGATAGGCAGTCATACATACCTATTTGTTGTTGCTGTTAGTTGTGAAGTCGTGTCCGACCCATAGCGACCCCATGGACAACATTCCTCCAGGTCTTCCTGTCTTCTACCATCTTCTGGAGTCCATTTAAGCTCACACCTACTGCTTCAGTGACTCCATCCAGACACCTCATTCTCTGTCGTCCCCTTCTTCTATTGCCCTCAATCTTTCCCAGCATTAGGCCCTTCTCCAGTGAGTCCTTCCTTCTCATTAGGTGGCCAAAGTATTTGAGTTTCAGCTTCAGGATCTGGCCTTCTAAAGAGCAGTCAGGGTTTATCTCTCCGGTTTGATCGCCTTGCAGTCCAGGAGACTTGCAAAAGTTTTCTCCAGCACCATAGTTCAAAAGCCTCAATTCTTTGTCATTCAGCCTTTCTTATGGTCCAACTTTCACATCCATACATTGCAACTGGGAAAACCATGGCCTTGACTGTACACACTTTTGTTGGCAGGGTGATGTCTCTGCTTTTTAGTAAGCTATCTAGATTTGCCATAGCTTTCCTCTCCAGGAGAAAGCGTCTTTTAATTTCTTGGCTGCAGTCCCCATCTACCAATTTACCAAATAACAAGAAAGCAATTTTTATGCCTGAGGTCACAGGAGTGATTGTGAATTGTGAATACCTATAGCTCTTCTCTCAGCAAATTGTAGTGGTACAGTGCTACAGTGAAAATGGCTTCCCTTAGTGTTGTTGTTTTAATTTTATTATTGAATATTCCATTAATTTCTTGATGCTTGTACATTGTACAGATAGGGAATCTAAGCCCCATGGGCTTGGTATATCCTCTCAGGTGGATAAAGTCCTATAATTGAAAATCAAATGTTAATGCAATGCATTCAACCGGATTACTGAAGACATGTTTTGCCTTTGCTTAGAATGATTGGAGTGCCCGCACTATCACTTTGAGATGTTTGTTGATGATTAAATGATTGTTGGAAATTAGGAATTTGTGTATGTACACAGAGAGAAGAGTAGAGAGGAAATGTAATTAATGGTTCAGAAAGTTCCATATAGTAACTGCACAGTAGACAGAAACTCTCATGTTAATCCAAAGGGTTTGACTCATTAATTGGAATACCAAACCAACAAAGTTTCATTAAAGCTATTTTGAAAACATACTTGAAGTGGAAACCAGCATGAGCGGAACACTTGACAAATAGGTTTATTAAAGAAATAAAAGTTACAGGATTTATTTTGAAGAGAGCTAGCTGAAGGAGGGAGAACAGTAGAAATTAAAATAGTCATTTCTCTTCCTTCAAATGAGCAGAACACAGTTTGACTCGGCAGGGATGGGTGATTAAGAGACTTGCTTTTCAAAAAGCAAGCGTGCTTATAAATAAGAGATCAAAGGCCTTAACCTTTAATGAGAATAAATGATAAAAGTGTGGATGGAGAAATATCTCCCCTATCCTCACATTTTACCATGTTATTTGAAACACTTCCTTTCCTGTGGTTTGAATGGCAATTGGCAGCCCTAGAATGAAACAAAAGCTTTTGTCTAGCCGGTTCATTTTAATTTGGATAATTGCTAGCAATTTGCCCCTTAACCATTAGCCTCATACCTTTCCTTTGAACCCACATTTGTTTCAGATGTTCAGGGTTTCAAAGGGACCAAATGCTAATGATGGAACAGGCAGTTTATATAAACAACCAATAGTTGGTAGCTGATTCACAGTGCCAAAAGAAAAAAAAAAGGCAAAATAACCAGTTCCTGCTGAGGTTTTTTTCCCCTTTACTCTGCAGACGCCATGCATCATTAATTCAATTATTTAATAGCTATTGGAAACCTTCAAATGTGTGACCTATAGGTTTTTTTTCCCTCTTGCCTCTCTTTATTCAAGCACAGGCCCCATTGTACACAAGCCAGTGTAGTAAGACACAGTGATTAAGCAGCCAAACCTAGGACAATTTAACAAAGGATTTAAAGTATTGGTAATAAAACTGATTTTGTACTTCTAGATATTTACATTTGATGCTTTAACCTGGAAATAAGATTAAATTTTTCAAAAAGTATATATGTCTGATAAGAACAGAAAAGAAAATAACTGGCAGTTGCTTTCATGGCAGAGAAAGTTTGAAGGCATAGCCACAGGAGACACAACCAGTAGAATGTGTCTAGTAACTAGTCTTGGTTGAAAACCTGGCAACTTACTGCTAAAATAAACCAGTCTAGATGGAATTGGGGGGAAAAAACCTGGCTTATAGTCCAGTCACTTTTAGCACGCAAGAGCATCTAAAGATTGTTGTGCAAATAGACATCCCTTAGACTGGGAGACTCACATTGGAGTCACCTTGATTTAACTATGGACTTCTCTGCATAACTTTAATCCTCTCATTCTCTCACCAGAAGCAAAATCACAGAGTGTTAGATTAACATATGATGAGGTATCCTATGGAAACTGCCTGCCCAAACTCTTCTCCACTGCTTCTCCAAGTGCACATTCTTTTACACTCTGCCACTTATCCATAACATCAGCACAAAAGCTGAAACTATTTTTATAAGAGTAAGCTTCTCGTATAATATCTTTGTTTGCCTGCCTGCCTGCCTGCCTGCCTGCCTGCCTGCCTGCCTGCCTGCCTGCCTGCCTGCCTGCCTATCTATCTATCTATCTATCTATCTATCTATCTATCTATCTATCTATCTATCTATCTATCTATCTATCTATGTTGCACTTGTTTGTTTTCTTGGATGGATAGAAAAATTATGTACTTTATTTTTTGCTTTTTGTATAAAAAGAAAAAGTGTCTATATAGATCTAGATCTATAGCTTTATGTAAGTAGTTATCACAAGTTTGCCCACTTCTAAAAATTTTCCTTTTTCCTTTCCTTGTACTGATTTCTTTTTCATTTTCATTAATAAAGCAAATTTGTGATTGTTGCACATCGTTTGCACAAGCTCATGGAAAAGCATCCCCAAAGATTAATATGCCAGACAGGAAAAAGAAACTATGGAGGTCTGATAATTCATTTTTTACCTTTATCTTTACTTTTAGCAAGGTTAAACCAGTTTGGGTTGCATGCAGTTCAGTTTCATAAAGTATTGGCAAAATATTATCTCATGCAGTGAGAGAGAATGTGATTATGGAGGAAGAAAAAGAGCATTAAATGTCTTGTAGGCTGCAATTTAATGCTAACTATGCTTAAATGTAATAAACATCTGACTTTATGACTTGAAGAATTAAGGATGCATTCCTGAGCCAAAAGTAGGATAATATGAAACTTACAATATATATTTTTGGTTGCCTGGATATGACAGTCCCCAGAGCATTGAAGAGTAATAAAAGTGGCTTGATCTACCATTGAGTATTCTCATTTAACAATCTGGATGCCATACAGAAGTCAAACATGATAGAACTCTTAGTACACTGTCTAACAAGCTACATCTGCTAGGAAGGTCAAGAAAGGTATGGAAAAGAGAACAATGAGGGATTTGTGCCTTGGATAATTGGATGGCAGGGAAAATGAAAATATACTGCTCAAAAAAATAAAGGGAACACAAACTCCTTCAGTTCCATGTTAAAATGTTCCCTTTATTTTTTTGAGCAGTATATGTTGAAGCTTGGTTGCATCAAGAGAGTTGTGCTAATATTAGAATCATAATCTTTCTTTTCTTTTCTTTCTTTCTTTCTTTCTTTCTTTCTTTCTTTCTTTCTTTCTTTCTTTCTTTCTTTCTTTCTTTCTTTCTTTCTTTCTTTCTTACATTATCAGCATCAGTTTTTATTACTAGTTGGGTAGATCTACTTGAGGATAATCATTCCCTAACCTAGCCATTCAGGTCCTTCAACAGAGCATCCATTGTTGTTGTGTTTGTGGATATTAAGCACCCCAAAACTACTATTGCACCAAAATTCCAATTTGGTGCAATAGTCCAAATTTCCAAACTTTTCTTCTTATCATTCTCAGAATATTTTAAATCTTGTCAGAAATTCTGTTTTGTGAATATCTTTTAGTTGAAAACTTGCTGAGAGTATAAATTACAAATTACCCCATCACTGAAATTTCTTCAGCTGCCCGTTTCCTGTTCTGAAAAAAAAGTGTTTTTTTTCCTTTTCAAAGATCTCTAAGTGACTGATAACTGAAAAAAAACCTATAGTGTTAATCTAATAAAACAGAACAATAAAATCATTACAATAAATCAAATGCTAATAACAATAAATATTGGGGGGGAAACACAATATCATATATTTCTCATACTGTATATTATGAAAAGTCTTGAATAACGAGTCACATTTTCAGTAAATATTAAAAACAACATAGAGCAGGGGTGTCAAACTGCCGGCCCGCGGGCTGGAAGCGTCATCCCAAAACCGCACCTACCCCATTGCTGTCAATGGAGAAAAAGCTCCGATACGTCACGCGACGTCACGAGTTTGACATGCCTGACATAGAGGATTTTGTATTAGGATTTTTTCCTATTACAATAAAAGTGTTCTAATTATGGCAAAAGCTAAAAATGGCTGCGTGTACTGGAGCTTTTAGATAAGCTTCAAAGAAAGTCTCACTAGAACTTCTTACAATAATCCATTTGTGAAATTATCAAAATCTGAAGTTCTTTCATCAAATTATCTCTATCCAATGTAGGACATAGCTCACATAAAATGGTGGTATAGTAAGTATTTCTTATTAATGGGGTTACTTAAGTTTTTGTAGATAGCAATGAGTTTAGGAGGCTAAGTAATGCTTACAACTACTTTGTATCATTATTTTTTTTGACATGAGGACCTGAGAAGGATATTTTGACAGAGCTTTTGATTTACTGGGATTCATCCTGAGGCATCTTCTTTACTACTGAATGCAGGCACTGCTTGAAGGTAGGGATAAGTCCTTCTGATGTATGCACCAGTATCATCAATGTGTTGATGATATTTTATGCAAGTCTCTAATTCACATTTGTAATGGCAAATTGAACATATATATGTATATATGTGTATGTGTTTATGTGTGTGAAACATACATTTTAGGGTAGACACACACACAGTCTACCCCAAAATGTATGTTTTACACACACACACACACACACACACACCATTTTATTTTCTGAAATTAACCATGCAAGTTAATAGCAAACCCCAGCAATCAATTGATGGTGATGCTTCAGGAAGCTTATAGTACCAAAGGGCACTGAAAGATTAAACAGGAGATATTGTGAAACCCATGCCCAAGGATGACATAGTGAGGATGCCAATCCTTTATGTGCTTATACCTCATGACTAGAATATTGCCAATCTGAAGCCAAAAACTTCTAACCTATTAGACTTATCCTAAACAGTCTAGGCGGTAGCTACCATGAACCTCTTCCCTCCCCTTCCCATCCAGGTCTGGATTGTGCAGTCTCTTAATCTGGGCCTCTCTCTGGGATACTCTCTCCCATTGCCATCCACAGTTGTATTTGATAGAACAGGAAGAAACGCAAAGGTTCCAATGCTATATTGAGAAGTCAGGGAAATATCTCTAAGAAATACTTCTGAATTTTGCCCAGAAAACAACTTTGACTTCTCAATGAAGCCACCTGAATTTCATCTTGACTCAAAGATTTAATTTTTCAGAGTATCAAACCAGGATGTGATTATGGAAATGATACATACAAATTCTCATACCCCTAGTAATACTATTCAGTGTAATTGCAACTTGATTCCATACAAGCTTCACTCTCTGATATAATTGCTCCCTCAACAATCTTTTAGATTTGATGATCTCAATCTCTTCAGGAATTATTTTGACAGATGATGATTAAAAGTTATTTTAGATTATTACCCGGCCACCATTTCTTCCCACCTTGTTCACATTTTGAACCAGGTGATTTAAAGCAATGAAATAAACTATTTTGTCATATTCTCCCGCTAGAAGACCTCTCTTATCAGAGCAAGTTCCAAAGAAACAGTTTCTGTTTATTATTTGTATTTATTTATTTATGTCACAGCATTTTTATCCTCCCAGAAAATCTGGCCATGTCCCCATTTGTCTTTGGTGGGATGCAGTCCAGAGAGCAATGGCAAAGGCAATGACAGGTTCACAGAGGTATTTATTAAAACCCAAAGAAGAAACAAGAAAAAAGAAACATTTATTATTAAAATAGAAAGACTAGAATTATGGGAGATCATATATTTCAGGCACAGTGGAAAACAGAGACCTGTCCAAGTTGTAGAAATACATCAAACTCCCAAACTTTATTCTGTGCAAATGGCTAAGGTAAAGTTCATTGAAGAAACTAAAGAGATCTAAGTAAAGATGGTATGCTCTTTTGTTAATACAGTTAACAGGCTAAAACATATAAGGAAAGGTTGCTGGAATTGGGCATGTCTAGTTTAATGAAGAGAAGGACTAGGGGTGACATGATAGCAGTATTCCAACACCTCAGGAGTTGCCACAAAGAAGAGGGAGTCAAGCTATTCTCAAAGTGCCTGAAGGCAAGACAAGAAGCAATGGATGGAAACTAATCAAGGAGAGAAGCAACCTAGAACTAAGGAGAAACTTCCTGACAGTGAGAACAGTTAATCAGTGGAACAACCTGCCTCCAGAAGCTGTGAATGCTCCAACATTGGAAGTTTTTAAGAAGAGACTGGACAGCCATTTGTCTGAAATGGTATAGGGTTTCCTGCCTGAGCAAGGGGTTGGATTAGATGACCTCCAAGGTCCCTTCCAACTTTGTTGTTGTTGTTGTTGTTGTTGTTGTTGTTGTTATTATTATTATTATTATTATTATTATTATTATTTGCAGAATGAAGAAGAAAATACAATTAGTGATACAGTACCATTGTTGACAAAGGTCTAGTTTCAGATTAAAAAAAAATACAACCATACCTCAAAGGATAGACAGGTTTGGAAACCATTATTGTATGGAAATGTCATATCTGGAAAAGATGGGTGAAGAGGAGAGAAAAATGTAATTAATTGCTTTGTGCTTGTGAATATAAGAAAACCCATAATTATAAATAAAAGCTGTGAAAGAGGGCCTTTCCTACTCCTGAGGTAACAATAAAATCTACCTTATCTATTGGCTTTGTTTGCCTATTGTGATTTTATTAAAAAAAAAAGTCTATATGGCCTGATTTTTGAATGAAGGAACAGCAAATTTGTGTTGCAGATCTCAATACAAATGGATGCACAAGGGCCCCTGATTTACAGTGACAAAGGCAGTCATTATACGGGATTTTCTGTAATCTCCCTTCTAGAAGGCAGTTTTCAGGGCATTACAATGTGCTCGCATCAGAATTCTTTGGAATTTTGTTATGCAGAAGACGTTAGGCTATCTGGCTGGTTGTGACTGGTCATTTGGTTGCCTAAGATGGCAGCAGGAGTTAAACTGTGGTCTATTTGATGCTCCGTATCACTGAGATTCTTCCTGGTCAATTTATGCCAGTTTTAATTAATGTGTAAGCAAATAAAGAATAATGGCACAGGTTATCTTCCAATTTATTTTTCCATTTCAAAATAAAGGACTCAACTAACACTTATAGAAATAAGCCTGCAGGAAAAATAATAAGCCTTTATCAAAAGTCAAAGATGTCAGTGTATGTAGAAGCTTTCATTTTAAACAATCCTGCTTACATATGAAGAACATCACTAGGTGTACATTGAGGCCCTTGAAGGATATTTCTTAAAAACTGGAAATTAATAGGTTCAGCTTTTGAAAGGTTGGAATAAATGCCAATTGTGCTCCCTGAAGCAGCAGCCCATGAATCTTTGTGGATAAGAATTTTGTTGCAATGGGGATTAATTGGATACCCCAAAAATGGTCAAAGGCCTGGATACTTTTTGCAAATTTAAATATATTTTGTGTCACATAATTTCTAGGGGCATACTGTCCCCTTGATGAATGAAATTTATCTTAGGGGGTTTAAAATAGTGTGCTTGTACTAGCTAGTGCTCATTTTATAACCAATTTAGCATCCTTAGCATTTTAATAAACACCCCCTATTTTGGTTTTGTCATAATTAATCTCTAAACATTGGTTGTCATGGTTGGAAGCAAGAACACACAATGTTCTTCTTAAATCTACTGTGCTTTGAGAGAGGATTCTTGTATGCCTGTGCAAAGAAGTATACCAAGATTTTTGTTGTCCTCTTCTGGTGACTGATTGTCTAAATCAGGAGTCTTCAAACTTGGCCCTTTTATGACTTGTGGACTTTAACTCCCAGAATTCCTCAGCCAGGCACGCTGGTTGAGGAATTCTGGGAGTTGAAGTCCACAAGTCATAAAAGGGCCAAGTTTGAAAACACCAGTCTAAATTATCTGCCAAGATGTTTCCTGCCTAAAAGTTGAAATTTTCTTTGGTGAGGTGTCCTTCAACACTGTAGTAGACCCTTAGGTGTGAATTTCCATATAATTTGGACACTGGAAAAAGCAGAGAGCAATCAATTAATATTGACAGTAATTTATTTTGACAGCTTCTCTCTTGATATCAGTATGTAGACCTAAAATCAACTAACAATACATACCGTGTAGGACTAGATTAGATTTTTTCATCAGATGTACAGTTTCCAAGCTGAATGTTAAACAGAAGAGCCTGAACAAAAGCCAATGTTTGGTCTGCCAAAATGTCCATTCAATCCACTAATCCTTCATAGAGATATCTGGTCTAAAACTTGCTGACTGTACTTAACCAACTAATGGGTCTGTATGTCTATGGATGTTCTCAGTCATCCGGGTCATAGATGTCCCAAAGGTGTTTTTTTTTTTTCAAAAGGCAACTGGACTTCCTTTGTTTTTCCTTGAAGACGTTTCACTTCTCATTCAAGAAGCTTCTTCAGTCCTTCAGCTCTAGAACTAAGAAGCTTCTTGGATGAGAAGCAAAACATCTTCAAGGAAAAACAAAGAGAGTCCATTTAGGATAGCAGATAGTTGGACCAAATACAAATTTTTGTCCTGAAACAAAAGGAAATAAGTGCTTATTATTAAATGAAACATAGTTTTGAGTGAATTATAATCTCTTTCCAGTCTTCAACACCCAGTAATTGCACTTATGGATAAAAACACTGCAGGAAGTTTAGGTGCATTTCATGTTTGGTCCAGAAAAGGATCTCCAGACAGCCAAGTCTCTTGCAAAAACTGCAGACCATAATCAATCATTTTCCTGTTAAACCTTTAAGATTCTTTAAGACTGTCTTTCCAAGCAGTAACATTTCATGTAAAGAGATCAGAGGCAAGGTCAGTCCGCTTTCTAACATTAAAATGGGTTGCCTGTTTGGATTTATTTTTTCAGGAAACTGTCATTGATGGCAGCAGAACCTCCCTGATACTGTATGTCCTGAAGTACATGGATCCTTGCAGGATTGAATCAGTGGGACATCCTTCTGCAATCAATACATTGATAGAGGAGTCAAGAATTAGGAGAGAAATAGTGATTCCTTTTCACAAGTTAATGCAGTATCAGCTGGTTAGCATGGGTCTCAGTTATCCAAGTCTTTAAATGTCATTAAAACTTGCTGGAAATTTGGCAAAATTTTAATGCAGAGTGTTGAGAGCATCAGCAGCAGGCATGATGCAGGAAAAAAAAACTTTTCAGCTTACTTGCTATATCTGAAAGATCATGAATCAGCATTGTCTATAAAGAGTCAGTGAAGTTGGCATTATCAAGGACTTAAATTATGTTGTCAAGCATTACTTTCCTATCCCCAGGATTCTGTGGAGGAGTTTCCTGAGGTTCAGGCAGCTATTTTCTTTGCTAAATGTCTTCTTGAGGGCAGCAAGTAATGTTGAAAAGCAAAGATTTAATAGTAAAACTACAAAATCACCTTTGTGGAAGTATTTGAAATATGGTCAAATAATGCCCAGTGTCTAAGTGGTAGAATAATTGATTGACCATTTTATTTATTCATTTGTTTATTTTATGGATGATCTGATAAAGTTTTATAAAGAGACAACTTACCATTATATACAGGATAATGTAAATCTAAGATAAGGAATAAAGTATGGTTTGCTTGTTTCTCCAACACCCGAAATTTAGCCTGTTATTCACCAGTGAAAGCAAATTCTGGGTAGACTATAAAAACATTCTTA